>NW_025110073.1:35605-114409 GCF_011392965.1 Frieseomelitta varia
TATTTCGTAGTATTTCAGCATTTTCAATCGATGTTGCGTATACAATAGATTTTAAATGTCCCCACAAATGAAAATCTAATCCAGAGAACTAGCAGGCCATGCAATAGGACCTCCACGACCAATCCATTTATTTGCAAAGTGTTGATTTAAAAATTGCCTAGCTACTCAGCTAAAATGCGGCGGAGCTCCATCATGCATAAACCGCATACGAAGTCTGATATCGACTGGAACTTTCTCTAATATTTCGTGTAAACACGTGCTCAAAAAATCTTTGTGCCTGTTAGTTTCCCATCGAGAAAAACAGATTCAATTAAAAATTTATCAATTATTCCTGCCCATACGTTTAAACTAAATTGGTGTTGATGTCTTGAAAGAACAATAACATGTGTGTTTTCTTCATCCCAATTACGATTATTATGAAAATTGAATATACCATCCCTCGTAAAACTAGCTTACTAGAGTTTGCTCTGTTTATAAAATTATATCTCATAAACAAAAACAGATAGGACATATATTTATATGACTTTTTTTCATTATTTTTAGGCGTACATTCAGCTCCCGAAATGGATCCCACAAGTTGCGAAACACCCTGTATAATTCAATAATTAAAGAATTGGTAATATTTTTTTTATTTTAATTCCTATCGTCAACAGCGCTGTAGTACAATACCTATTTAAATCGATACGGCAGGATGTGACAGAAAAACGATATGGTCAAATGACCCCCAAAATGTAGAACACGAGAAAGTATTACTATAAACAAGTAATATACAAATAGAATTTGGCACAGACAAGGAGCAGAAACGTATCATCTAATGCATTTCTTGTGTTTCACGTTCAGGGAACTTTTAGAGCTCTCTCACCATTTTCACGTCACATCCCACCATAGCGATTTCAGCAGGTTTTGCATCGCAGCATTACCGGTGCTTAATTAAAATCATAGACGAGTTTACAATTACAATCAAAAAATATGGACAATATTGCCAATTCTGCATCGAAAATTATACAGACCAATTCGTAACTGGTGGAACAATTGGATACAAAGTGATTTGACGAGAAAAAATAAATGAGAAAGAAAGGAATACAATTTTTTCGCTTGACGCTTCGTTTTCGTGAAAATCAATTCTGAAGTTTTATCTGAAGTTGCACTATAGACAAGGTAATTCATCTGTGCGAGATATACGAATAATACATGCAATATATTTTTTTGTTCCACGTTTCAGGGGAGCTAGGACCTCCTTCCTATATGACCATTTTTATGTCATATCATGTCACGTTTTGTTATTATTATGTATAATTGATAGATAAAAATGGTTCATAAAAAAGTTTCGAATAATATTTTAATTAATGAGCGTAATTTTTAACTAACAATAGAATTTATGTTATTTGTCATACTCAATGTATAATATAATAAATTGCACAGTTATAATAAAATTATTAAAAATTTAAGATAAATTTCAATATGTAATATAAATAAACGAGGAAATATAACATTTTTAATATTTTAATATTAATAATAATATTAAGAAGTAATTAAAAATTGCTTTTGAGAATGTTTTATAAAATATAAATCAATTATACCTGAAATCATGTATTAATAATTTTAAAATTCTAATTTATTATATTTAAAAAACCATTATAAATTCGAATAGAACTCTTTGTAATATATAATAGAAGGATTTCGATCAGTTACTAGCTTTACATTTCGGTATTAAAAATATAACAACACTGCAATAGATTTCAAAAATTATGTTTCTGCTGTATTCACTGCTATATTCACTTCTTGATCAACTTCGATCGCGATTACTTGGAATTTTCTAATTCATTGTTGTTTAAGCGTAAAGTGCACTAAAAGATTATTGATGTTTTGCTATGTCGGTATTTCAGAGCATGGGATACAACATCCTATAAGATGCAATGTCCATATACTTCGCCTGTGCTCGTACGAAACCATTACCTCCTATATGAACTTCAAGTGGACAGGTTTCATAGTTGTTGGGATAAGCTGCTTACGATTTAACTCGCTCATTAGTTTAGAAAAAGAGTTCCCTCCCAGGAGTGATTGTGCATTGAGACACAATTTTAGCTTGCTTCTCCACCGGTTAAATTTGCAGACATCTTTTCGACATCGATCGATGTTCAAGGTACAACGATCAAAAATTGGCATCATTACTTATGGCCGCAGCCATTTTCGATTATAGTAAGCAGTGCCATTTCATTCTAGGGAACCATTCAAATTTGGAGCTACATTTTTCAACTTCAGCAAGGTCCGCCCATTTGCACGTAGAGATGATGAACATTTCGATAAATTTCTTCTGAATTACTTCCGGGATTATACTCGCATGAATCATCCCGGCCTCGTAGAAAATGATATAATAATTCCAGACGATCTTGATGTCCATCCTTCTGCGAAGTTCGCAGATTTGCGCAGTTGCTTGTCCACAATGAAGTTCCATGAAGAGCCATTGACTATACCATTCCTGTATAAAAGTGGCGCATCTTTCTATCAGGTTCTTCCATATTCGATAAAAGTCAAAAAAACAGGTCATCCTTCCTATTCGATGAACAAGGCGGAGCGTCAGCGGCAATATTTCTGTCTTAACAATTATTTCCACATCTTAGCACCTGGTAGGAAAATCATGTAGTTCATTTACTGCAATAATTATACAAATCAAAATTCACAGTTTTTGAATTGTTGGTATGCAAAAGACAGTGTTAGTTTTAGCGATGGAATTCTGTAGGTATACATATTCGAAATATTATTACAAGAACACTTGGATTGTTTCGACGTTAGACTATGATAAAATTATAAGGTGAAGAACACTCAAACCCGTTTTCCGTAAAATTGTGATTTTTGAGTTGTCGTGTGAAGAAGAACGTTTGTCGTTACTGTAGCAAATGAGCGATATGCTTCTTCTACTAGATCTGGAGTAGTCACCGCGATGAATATAAGCATTGACTATGAATAGGATAAATCGAACATTAAATGGAGTTTGTGTCACCGGGTTTGAAATACCAACCAGGAAAAAAGTCACTAATTTTTTAGCGCACTACGCTTAAACAATGGTAAATTGGAGAACTATGTCATACAAAATGATACAAGTTGGTTAAGTAAAATGATATCCGTTACAGTGTTGTCAATTGTACATCTCTAGATTCCGAAATGAGAAATCAGTATCTAAAACTATTCCATTTTATATTAAGTACTATGTATATCACAAACAGCTTTATCCGTGTATTAATATCAATACCCATTTTAAATTTATAATCATTCATATCTTATTGTTTTTTTTTAAGTAATTTTTAACCAACTAAATTATTTTCTAAAATTATTTTAGTTAATCATTGGCGATTGACTACCATGTATTTATTTTGAATGGTCACAGATCGAGATGAAATTTGAAGGGTGTTTCAATTTTACGAAATCTATTACATGTAAAATAAAAACAAGCAATTAGCAGCTAACCGTTAGAATCAATGTAGATAAGCAATTTGTGGCAAATTATCGCCTTCTTTCGAAAAAACAGAAATATAATATTCTTCTATCTTTCTTTTTATGAAACAAAAAAGCCTTTACAAAAAGTCTGTTTTCATTCAAAGAATCGCTATTCAGACGGTTCTGCACACTTAACATAAGCCTAGAAATGAACTTCCCTACCGCGGGCCACACGAGTTTGCCGGTTTCTCCATCATGTAAATTAGTTTCTATTCTGTTCAGAAGCATGGCATACAAACTTCTATCCTTATCTTCCCTTTAACTGTAGCAGCTGTAGTAAAAAAAAACAATTTATATGTAAATATATACACCTAATGCGAATGTGTGACCGCGACACTCCCAACACAGTGAAGGGAATAGCGCTGACAATCAAGAAAGGTTAGGGTAAGTACCATGTACGATTCACAGACCACCAGTTAACCATCTCTAGTCTAGACTAAATAGAATCACACAAATGCAATAGGAACAAATACATTTATATATACATATAAACATCCGGTTCTGAATAATAGCACCCGGCCGGGAACGTTGGCACGATGTAATTCTTATTCATAAATTTTTATACCGTCTTTTGTCTTTTGTTGCCTTTTATATGTTAGGTATCGTAAAATTATCTTCTGAATGGTTAAATTTTCGAATTCAGCAAACATCTTAGAGGAGGAGATGGGATCGCTTGGAACAATATCTTTATTTTATACTGAGATTCGGCTAATTGGACTGTAATTTTGAAAAGTCCTGAAAACAGATCACGTGACATTTAGAGGGTCTATAGAGAAATGGCGAGGATCTCAAATATAAAATTTTAACTTCTGCCAGTTTTTGAGATATTGGAAAATTAAGAAATACTTTAAATTCTGCGTGTATAAACATTATCAACGTATAGTCCAAGGTACTGGTAAAAATTCGAGAAATCCTAATATTTCATTTTCTAATCCTAGTAATTCTGATAATCAATTCTAATCAATCCTAATAACCAAAGTTCAATAGAATGGTGAAGAAAATTATACAACAAGTATTAAGATGTAATTGAGAAGAAGGAAAAATTAAAATTTACTAGATCATGGTGGATTTTCATGCGTGAAAAAATTTATAATATTTTTAAAGACATTTAAATTTTAACAGATTTCGAAAATAGAAATTTATTTGTCCAATACGTGTTTTACAATAAAATATAATTGTTGTATTTTACACAATGCATGAACTGGTTTCTTTTCCGCTTCTGAAATGATTAAACACAATTAAAATTTCAACAGAATACAAATATTAATGTCATAAATTAGTAGAATATATTCTTTCACATAGTGACTATGATGTTTCATAAAGATATTTTAATATTTATTATTTGGTAATAATTTGATAAACATTCAGTTATTCAATTTCGTTGTTTCAAACAATTGCTAGATTGCAGGTATATTTACATCTTTGGGAAATTTGGAGATTTACGCATAACATATGCAAAGCATAAGGTATATAATATATTCAAAATACGCTTGTTCTAGTATTTACTACTATATACTTCTGCTTAAGTTCTATCTGTTTAATTCTGCCCAAAAAATTATAAATATGCATAAATGTCTGCAGCTTAATAATAACATAACAAAAAAAGAAAACAATTCACAATAAAAGGCAAATATTCGTTCGATCGCTCGTTTTTTTCATTTTTCGCTGCTTGTGCAAAACAAAGTAATTCAAACAAATCATAAAAATCCATGCGAATGTTAAGTATCGATATGATCGCGGTTGACATTAAGGTTGAGCCAAATACACGTTACAACAGCAGAATAGCTTGATTTTCATTTTTTCCAAAATATACAAAGCACGACAACTTTGTTCTACAAAATTTTAATATCAACTTCAATCCTTGTTTTTCTAATCACGCACACAAATGCCATGACGTTTTCCTAACAAAAATCATATCAAAATATGTTTATATTACTTTATCAGGAATTTAATCTTTGTTGCATTAAAAACGACAAAGAAAAGTGCAATTCTGAGTTTGTAAGTATCTTTTGTTATCTTTTTCAATATTTTATATTCGAATACATTTTATGAATGTCTTTAGCTTATTTAATTATATAGAACTGTTATAAGAACATAAGTTCTCTTGATTTTATTCTTGTCAAACCCAATCGACTATAATGTATGAAACAATGAACATGAAAATGTAGTAGATAGAGGCGATCAAATATTTCTAGCGTACAACTAACAATCCAAAAATTGCCCTGTAACGCATCGTGTTGCTAACGAATACTCATTAGTTTTGATGTTTATTGAAGCAGTTTAATATTACTATTAAAACATATGTATACGAATTTTTAGTTTGAATTTTTATTACAGAATTTTTAATTTTAAAGTGATATTTTTCATTACTACATAGACTTTTCTAATAGACTGTAATTCATAAATCTGTAATTTATAAATGTTGGTTTGAATTTGTTTTGCAGTCTGTTAAATGAATGGACATAGAATATTATATCATCTGCGAGAAAATGTGATGGCAATACTGAATCTCGAATATATGAAGTTAAATTTTCTTAATGTATTCTTTCATTTTCTTTTATTAATTTAACTAAGAAGCTTATTTTTTATATATATATTTTTTATTTATTTTATATTAGTGTGCATTTATTTTATAGTATGCTGAATTTTCTCTAACTATATTGTTGAATAATTGTGTTCAATAATGCCATTATTGTTATTTTGTCTCCGCTGAAATTAGATTTTATATCACTATTTGATCTACCGAGTCATCTTGTTATAATTATTCTAGGAAACTACTAGAACTCATTCTAGGAAACTACTAATATATGAGGTTCTAAAGAACACATATTTAAAACTAAGTGTGTAACAACATTTTAAAATATTAATTATTACGCAATAGGTTTTGTTAATATTTGTAGTACGTAATTCATATCATATTTTTTGCAGCAAGTAAATTTTACTTGAAACTTTTTCTATACTGAATAGTTTCTATAACGGCAGTTAGGCTTGTCGAACTCATACCGCTCTTTGCAAACCATATGGGAAAGAGATGCCTACTTTATAGGATGTTTGTTTTTCCTCCGGACTGTAACGAAAAATTAAAAATATTGACTTTATATTGACTTCTTTTTATAAAAAGAATACGATAAAGTAATATAAAAGTCTATAGTAATAATTAATTGTTGAAATCCTGACCCAATCGTAAATTATGAAAAATTGTATTACAGGTTATGAATGTACATTATCACTAAAATATACGTAAATAAAAAAAGATTATAGAAAAATATTTTTCCATAAATTAAAAAATTGAACCAAATAAAAAATTAAACCAAAAATGTTTAATAGTGATTAGTTTGCACGTAATGAGAAATTCAGTTAGGGTTACGAAAAAAGAGAGAAAGGAGTGGCTCCCGGAAGAGAAGTTCGACAAGCCTGGTTTAGGAGATAACTCTGTGGGACGTTTCAAATGGAATACTTTGCACATGATTAGAGTGCATGGATAGACGGATACGTTTTGTTAGATTATATCAACTCTATGATAGACTGTGAAAAACGATTCGTGACGATAGATTGACTTGAGAGAGAGACTCTAAAAAAAAATCTGTCAAGAAAAACGTTCAAGGAAAAACCAGTAATATGTAAGTAAGAATGTTAGAAAAATCTGCGTCCCTTAATTTGATGAATTTACATTATAACATGTAAAAATTTTCATTATAAAATACATTCCCTTTTTGTTCGACAGAATCGAAAACATAATAGGAATACACATTAAGTAATGTCGTTTTTTTTGATATTGTACATAATTTTATTTTATTCAAATTATTTTTTTTTAATTATTGTCACTAGATGGTAATGTTTATTAAATTTAAAAAAATAACGATGTTACTTATGGGTAGCTCTAATATTACTGGCGTTTTTTTTCAGAAAAGGAAACAAACATCATGGTTGCACTTTTACACTTAGAATTTTATTAAAAGTTTAGTGTAAAATCATTCAATTTCTATGTCTCCTCTGCCACCCCCTTCATTTTCCTACCCACATAAATGTCAGACGTTTATGTTGTATTGTTTCTAGGGGAATTATCCATGAAGTTGATTATATGCTGATTGCGAATTTAATCATCCTTTTGTATTTCGTAGGACTTTTTTCTTGCATATACTACATTCTACAATCTAATGTGTATTTGGCGTAAGTCTCCGTAAATACGAAAAGCGATTTTTAATTACTGCTATTTGATACTGCAATGTTTAAAATAATATTCTCTTGTTTCTATAAAAAAAAAAGTAAATCCATAAACAAAGTTTGCCAAGAAAATTCTGAAACACACTCTAGGAAGTATTAAAATTGCTTCAAACAGCACATTTTATTCCTTATTTTGTTTAATTTCCTTACATGTATCATAGAATGGTACGATTTACCGTTATCAATACAGAAATTGTTACTTTTGTTATGCGAGAGAATTATGACATAGCAGTGTTAAAATTTTATGTATATGGGTACCTACATATGTTTGAAAAATTGAACTCAGTAAGAGACATATTGAGATTTCAAAATACACAACGTGGGAAAGAATCATTTTTTCAGTAAGCCAAATTGTCGTCTTACTTTACGCCGTTGCATTTCATGCAGAAATATAACTTATAATTATATTATAGTATACTTGCAGATTGAATAGAAATATAGCAGACTGGCTGATATGTTGAGTATTTCTACTAAAATAATATTTCATATTTACATTGCATGCATTTGTATTGGGTTAAAGTAGAGTACTACAACGAAAAATCGTTTATTTACGCTTATTAATACTTATTTATAAGTTAAAAATATTAGTCTTTAAATTGAAGAAAGAAAAATATATGTCGTTTATATACAGAATGTTCCGCGACTGGAGATTACTCTACATGAAAAAAATGAGTCGAGAAGAAAGAATAAAATTTTTTCATTAAAGTAATACCAGTATAAGTGAAGTATACTATAATAGTAATACAAGAAAGTACATAATATAAATAAATTTTCATAAAATTTTATGAAAAATTTTTCAGTTAATTATTCGCCAAATGTCAGGTTGCACGAGAAATAACGGCTTGCATTCACAATTCCAAAATCTCTGGACAATACCTATCATATTTATATTAAAATTGGGAAAATTAAATAATATTTTGTACAATAAAAGAATATAAAGTATCAATATATTAATGATAATATAATATTATAATAAATACTGAATATTAAAGTTAAAAAATTAATTATCCAAAACATTTGAAGGTGACTAACTAGATGAATTCAATTCTAGTTTAATAATTCACTCACCAATCTCGTTAAGTTCTAACTATGTTATAAAAATTAATAATTTGAACATTCTTCCCTTTCAAGAAAATGTCAATTTTTTAACACATCTAAACATCATCGAAACCGGTAAGGGTTTGGTTCATGTACATATTTATCCACGAATTTTGTCGAATGGACAAACGATTCGATGGGAATTGGTTCGTTTAAATTAAGGGTATCATTACTGAACTTCCTCCAAAGCTATTTTGGAGAGTAACCTCGTGAAATCTCGAAACTTCACTTCATCTATGATGTGTTTATTGTTACTGAACAGCATAGCAAACTTCAAATTTTCTTCAATCAATCCCAGGAAATTAGAGAACAATTAAAACAAATTATACATGGATACAAAAATCTTAATCTCAGAAAATCATAAAAATTCGATATAATGCAATAAACATTTTTCATGCTTTAACATACATTTAAAAATGTTATTAGAAAATTTCCAATTCGAAAGCATTATTTCTCATCCAGAATAGGATTTCAATCGCGATTAAACAATCGACAATGACCCCGAAAACTCGAAAAAAGATTTCATTGGAAAGAATATTCGTCATTTGGAACGAAATAATATTGTCCTAATATATTGTTTGTACCAGTAAGAATGACGAAGATAGGAGAAACGCTTTGTACATATACAGTGACACTCATTAATGATCGAATATTATTACGTGAACTACGCAGACACTATAATTTTATACCAAAAAAATTCATACAATAGTAGAGCTAGAATCATTTCAAAACTTGAAGCTACTATTTTCAAAATGTCTTCCATTTTATCGTAAAATATCTTTATATTACGGGTGGACAAATAAAGATATTTTTCTTTTTGAAAATACTTTAAATTGTCACAATATGTGAAAGCATTGAAAAATTTTTTTAATGATTGAATCTACAATGAATTTGAAGACTGACGCATTCCCCTTGTAATAACCTTAACGTATGATCTTTTGTTGCCATTTTATTAAATTCAATATTAGGCTTAAATGACAAAAATTCAAGAAATCGTAATATTTTCGTCTGATATTGAAAATTTAATAAATTAGAGAAAAAAGAACATGCCGTAAGTTTTAAAAGGCCGTTATATATTTAATCATGAAATGATAAAATTTTTAAATGTTTTCACGTACTATGATAATTTATAGTAAATTCGAGAAGAAACAATCTTCCACTTTGCTACATAATCTGAAAACATTTTGAAATAAAATGAATAATGTACATATTTTTAAAGTAGTGGCTTCAGCCTTTAAAATAAGTTTGTTTATTATTGTATGTTAATTTTTAAAAAATTATGAAAAGTTCAATATTTATGGGAGTCCCAGTATATAACTTTTGCATCTGCATTGTGGAGTCTGAAAAGTTGATTTCATACTGTTTAATTTCTCGAGAAGTACCCGTTCGGTTTCAAGATAAGAAAAGAGTAAGTTTTATTCATATAAAAAGGGGGAATAGTTTTTATCCGTTTTGAGCAATTGTATTTCAAGTACCAAGAGTATCGATTTGACTAGGAAGTATTTTGTTAGATTTACGCAATAGATTATTACTCCAAATAGTGGAGTTGCGGAGTTAAACCAGTTATACAAAGTTGATTCACTGTTAGAAAGATTTTTTATTAGAAATCTGTTGCATAGATATTTGGCTCAGAATTCTCTCCAACTTTAACATTAGGTTTTTAGTTTTAGCGAAAACAAAGAAACTGTAGTCGATATGAGAACAAATGAGGCTTTTGTATAAAGAAATGAGTGTGGAAGGTTCAGCTCCCTATTTAAGAATGCTCCCACAAATAAATTTAAGAATGTTTAGTCTTTTCGAGCACTTATTGCGGACATAATCAATATGCACATTGAATTTAAGCTGGTAATCGAAAACTATTCCTAAAAATTGAACATGGTCACTAGATCTGATAGAATAATTATTAATTTTAATCGAGCAGGTATCTGGACGGATCCCTGAAGTGAATAAGGATAGTCTTTTCAGGTGCTAAAGATATCCCAATCGTGATCGAGATTGTCACCCAAGGTGGTAATGGTTTTTTCTAAACTTCCTTTACTTTTGTTGGTTGTGACTTGCTAGGTGTTGTGACTGGACAGTAAATAGCTATATCATCCACGAACTGTGAAATCTGGATAGAAACTGTGAATTTGGCCGTCTGTAATATCATTGACGTAAATAAGATATAGGAGAGGGCTGAGGACTCCACCTTGGGGGAGACCCTTAAATACTTTTCTTGTGATAGTATAAGAGTCGCTGACGACAAACGTGACATTACATTCATGCGTTAGGAAGCTTACGAGATTAACAATATTATGTGGGCATTCCATAGCACTGAGTTTTTTCATTAGAATATCACTGCTGACATTGTCAAATGCTCCCTTGACATCAAGGAAGCAAGCCAGTACGTCTTTGCCCATTGAAAAGGCCTCCTCCACGAACATAGTCAGCATTGCAAGGTTGTCAGCGCAAGATATTCCTGATCGAAAATCAGCCTGAGAAGAGGGGAGAAGGTCAGAAGTTTCTAGCCACCATTGAAGCCTTGACTTAATTATTTTTTCCAATCTTACAGAGACAAAATGTTAACGATATGGGTCGGACTCCATTATCATCCTTCTTATTAATGAAAAACGTAAGACTTTCCTTCCACGCTGGAGGATATATCAGTATATATCAGTAGCGAATAGATCTCGTTGAACAAATCATAGTATCAGTTTGGTGAGACAGTTTGACAATTAGAATGTACTCAATTCTGTTAGGTCCTGGGAAGGCCTTGAGGATACAATTATTAAGGGCCAGAGTAAATTCATGAAGGCCAAAAGGCGAACTGAGCAACTGGTTATTTTCATTAGCGTATAATTCTGAAAAGGCGAAAGTTGGCTGAGTGGGAACCCAAGGAGAACTGAGTTTGTCAATTGCATCTTCAATTTTAGTTAATCGGTCTAAGTAGCCTTCATTGAATTTAACACTGGCCCATTTATTTTTCAGGATCCTGCATTTCTTCCAGACGTATGTCACATCGGTTTCAAAGTTAATGCTTTTTGCGAATTTTCTGAAATTGTCAACTTTACATTTCTTTATATAGTTTTTTGCTGAAGCTACACGTTTCTTATATTCTATAAAATCAGCTATTTTGCATGAATATTTCCACTTTTTAAGTGCAGCTTTTTTAAAACGTATGAGCTCAGTACACTCGTTATTCCACCATGGAACTGGGTTTCTATGCTATCTGATATTAGCGGCTTTCGAAGAAAGGGTACAGTTTGAAATAGCTTCCGTTATAACACTTAAAAAAAATTGTATTTGCCGATGGTATCGAGTGAATCGAATGAAGGGTCTGGAAATTTCGAATGTGATTGTTTCATCAAGGTACGATATTGGATCCAGTTAATTTTTTTGGAGGTAAATCCCCGTTGTTTTTGGATGTAAGGTATTTTATCGACCAGAAGATTTACAATTATAGGAAAATGGTCTGATCCCCAGAAATCCTCAAGAATATTGAATTTAATTAAATCATAAATGGCTGATGAGCAGAGAGCTAGATCTACATTGGATAAACTATTGCGGTTAAAGTCAATGTGAGTAAGTGTGTTTGGATTAACTAGAATTAAATCAGAGTCGTTTATCGAGTTTAGGAGTTTGATTCCGTTGGTATCTATATTGGAGCAGTTCCATGAAGTGATATTCCGTAAGTACGCAAAATAATTTTCAATTATTGGTATTTTATAATTTTTTACTAATCTTCATATGAGATTCATTCTATATGTAATTGCATATTGTCTATTCATTGCTTTAAACTATATGTCTTGAAAAAGTACATTTATATTGTATAAGTATACTATTATATATAATATATGTATATTATACGTATATTATATATAAATATGCGTAGATATGCACATACAATTTAAGTATTAAATGAATTTACTATTATTGTACAGCATTTGCATATTATAAATAATAGCTTTATAAAAGGTATTTAAGGAATAGTAAAGAATTTTTTAAATTATTTGGTACAGTATTCTATTGTCACTAAGGAAATAATTGGGTCATATTAGTGTGACCAAAATAATCAAATCTCTTTTTTTCGAGAAATAAACATTTTCTGTTTATATCGAGTATTAACTGCAACAGAATAATTGTTAAATGCAGAATTGAAAACATAATTTGGACTTTTATTCGGCAGAATAGATTGATTTACGACAATAATACTAATTAATAATACTATTAATTAAAAATCGAATTAATGTCTTATGTGAAAAAATTTGTATTGTATGTATTAATATATATTTAATATATATTAAATATGTTCTAAATTAATATATACTGAATTTGAAATATAGTAACTTCTGAACATTTCTGAAGAGAAGTACGCACTGTTAGAGAAAGAATGGATTTCAGCGATTCATTTTATATAAATTTTGAATATGTTACAATACTTTATCATAATGAAAGGATGACTCTCGGAATGGAAGGGCTTTCAGATTTATAGTTCCATTTATGTGTCTTAATAGCTGTTGAATACGATACCAAAGTTTGGTCATCTATTTCCTTGGTGCTTTTATATAAGAATTTCATATAAGGTGCTTACATAAAGAATGAAACAAAGATGTAAAGTGTGTAAATGTACAATTAGAGTATCAGCAGACTAGTAACTTTCGAATAATTGAACAATATCACAAATAAGTGATGTAAGAGAACCCGAAAATATCAGATATTTTTTTCAGATTCGGGTCAGATTCCGTTAAATTCCGGAATGATTTCGAAAAATGTTTGAAAAATGATTTTCCAAAAGGATCGGGAATAGAATCGTTACTTGAAAATTGGCTTTTTTGGACGAAAATTTGAAACAAAATATTACCTTTGGTTATCACTTTATTGGTTATCACTTTGGGTATCAATTAGTTATTACTTTTACTTCATGCTCTATCTTTCGTAATTTCTAAATTTAGAATTTTCGGGAAATTCGACTATATCGGAAATTTCGGAATAGTCGGAACTTTCAACGTAATCATCAAATTTTCACTTTTGGGTACACTTTCGGGTTCTTACACACCTCTAAAAAACCAAATTAGTGGAACATCCACCCGATAACAATGCTGATTATCATAATGTTTTTTCCTCTAAATACAACAAGTTCTATCGGCAAAATTTTTTATAATAACGAAATACTTTGAAAGACAATTGAGTGAAAAATCATAAGCTTACAAGTAAATTCTTAAACAAAGCATCGTTTACAAACAGAAAATTTCGAGATATGCTGTAGAAAGTGAAATTATATCACGTTTTATTGCATTTCTTTTTCGTCTACTAATTTCCAA
The DNA here is from genome assembly GCF_011392965.1 of Frieseomelitta varia. Classification (NCBI taxonomy): domain Eukaryota; kingdom Metazoa; phylum Arthropoda; class Insecta; order Hymenoptera; family Apidae; genus Frieseomelitta; species Frieseomelitta varia. The sequence continues at coordinate 49,723 of NW_025110073.1, forward strand.
TATAGTTTCCTCAGATATATACTATGGAATGGTATAATTTATCGTTATCAATGCAGAAATTGCTACTTTTTATTATCTAAGGAAACCATCACTCAGCAGTATTAAATTTCTATGGTATATGGGTACCTATGTTCGAAAACTTGGGCATAGTAAGAAATATTTTCGTGAGAATCCAAAATGAGAACATAAAATAGAGAGAAATACTTTTTAGCAATTCAAATTATCTTGGTCCTAATTCGTGCTATTGTATTCCACTCAAAAATAGTGATGATTGTAACACATTAGCGGACCATACGAAAACATAACATACCAGTTAATATTACGTTATTATTGCCACTATATATTAACATCGCACACATTTGGAATGTTAGAAATAACGCACCCGAATAAAAGTATACCTGGAGTTCATTCATTACGTGAAAAGCATGACTAAAGGTACCATTCTTAAATTAATTACTCTTTACGAATTATCAATCGTAATCACCGAAAACTATTTGATTCTAGAGAATTATATACTACATATTTATATATTTACTTATCGCAAAATTCTTGTAATAAGACCTTGCTCAATATTTCCTTTCTCGTTTTCTTTGGAAAGTAATTTCATAATTATAATAATTTTCTTAACGTCCATTTTGGTGGTTAGACACGTGATGGTTGATCAACAATGCATTATAATAGGCATTATAGCCTAAAATATTGACTTCAAATGCAGTAAGCCCTCTCATTTTTATTAATGTGTAAAGAAATATTCAGACACCCCGCTTCTCTTGGAGGAAGGGCAGGGTAGTGCCGGATTCCTACCGACTAAAATTCCTCCTTGCCTCTGCGTAATATAAGAAGAGATCGGGAACTCTTGCACCCATCCCAAGCAAGTGTAGAGAGGCTTGTCCTCCGCCACCTTCATCGTTGCCTGTATAGCTTCGACGCAGAGTATGACCATGCCACCTCACCAAATTCTTGCTATCGCGCAATGCGTCCAGGTCCCTAAACCTGGCCGTTGTTAGCCGGAGGTTCCCGGCAAGTCAGCACCCCATATTTAATGCCAAGCTCGATGCCTGCGACATCTAGACCACCTTTTACCCTCAGCGGGGTGTCTTCTCCCTCTCCCGCTCCTCTACGGAGCACTTGATCGCAGAAGGAGGTAACGGATCTCCATTTTATTCTATCCGCCTGTAAGGCCCGAAGTACTGTCGCCGGCGATAGGTCCCCCGCTATTGACGTAACCAGGACACGGCACAAGGTTTCGCACGCCAGACAGTGTTTCAGCGCGTGCTGCGCCGTATCCCGATCTTCCCTGAAGCAGTGGCAAACTATGATGAGTTCCTTCCGAATTCCATATGCAGATATTCTCCGATGCAGCCATGCCCAGAGAGCACCTGCGTCACCCTAAATCTGAGGATCACATCCTTCTCGCCAAGCCAGTCCTCCCTAAATCGGGAGGACTGCCTCAACCACATGCTGCCTTACAAGCAGCGTTCGCTGCGCTTGCAGTCTTCTCTCTGCAGCGAAAACCTCCATAGCGCCCCCGCCTCCCTCCAAACTTCTAGTACCGATGTAAACATCCCGGCTCCTAAGAATTTGGAGCTCAAACGGAGGGAATTCTACAAGGCTTGATGCCGCCGCTCCGGAGATGGTGCGATAACCCCTCACGATCTTGATGGCAGTCGTACGATTAGCAAGGCTGTATCGGGAAGTCACCAGTCCTTTGCCCCATATGAGAGCACGTATCCTTTTTGTTTTCGAGTGGTACAGAAATTAAAAAATTGAAAAAATGTAGCCATAAGTTAATCGTATAATCTGTATTATATCACAGATATAATCAAGTCAAATATAATCTATAGTCCGTCTAGTAAAAAATTTTGAATCCAGAATAATTTTAGTGCCCATGTATGCATAATGCTATATTAATGCATGCATACATTTTATGTTATAAAAATTATTCCTTTTGTTTCAGGTAAATGGTTTTTTAAGTGACTGAGAGGATAAATTGTTCCGTGAGCGAAATTTATATCCACCAATTAAAATCAAACACAAACACTTCGTGCAAATGCTTATTTTGTAATAAAGAACTTATAATCACTAATGTATATGGAAAAGTTTGAAATAAAAATCTCAAAGACCGAAAGAGTAATATTCAAAATATTCTAACTCACAATTAAAAGTTATTAAATAACTAATAGAACTTCACGTGGGTGTATCTGCACTAGACCCTCACATGGTTAATTCCAGGTTAATACCCTAGGTATATGTACATTCTTGACAATTTGTGGTAATGTTTAATTGGCACTAGCGACAGTTCACATATCGAGATTGGCATAGTTATTCCGAGTTCATACAGTTCATAATCATCACTTCAGCATTAAATTAAGTTCAAAATCATACGGAGAGAGTTCATATTCGATCAGTAGGATAAGGATTAACAAGAAAAGTGTGGAGACCCAAGGAAATCATCGCTCCTGGTAACCTAACCGGAGATCAGGTGATTTCTAAACAAGTCACCTCCTCCAAAGAGAAACCCATCGAATAAACCACAGCGCCAAAAGAAAAAGTATCAAAGAAGAAGAAACCTGGATCGTAGCAACGAGGAGAAAATCTACCACTATCAGAATCATTATCAGTCACCAAGATAAACAAAAAAAAGAAAGTATGGATTCCATAAAACCAAACATACCGACACAAACTAGATTCAGTCTTTTTGCAAATTGCCTAATAAAAGATAACACAATACAGCACAAAGCACCACCACAAACCAACAACCATGCATAAGAACAAACCCCCTCCCCCCATTTACATCCATGTTAAAATAAACCACGCAAGGCTAAATAAGACAAAAATACTTATCAAGTTAAATTCACTAATCATAATTTAAAAATAATGTTTACAAACCTAACAGATGTCACAAACTTTAAAAACATCTGTATAAAAGAAAATATAGAATCTCACACTTATACCATAAACACTGAAAAAACCACCCCTGCAGTCCTCAAGGGTCTTATTAAATTACTCAGAAAGAATCATCAATAGTATAAAGGATCAGGGACTAAAACCACTATACTGCACCGAAATATCCACTCACACAAAATTCTCGATATACCGAGTAACATTCGCACCAGGGACCTCAGTAGCACAAATAAATCACATACGAAACATAGAAAATATCGAAATATATTGGAAAAAATATGAATCGAAAAAACTCGTCGTACAATGTTTCCGCTATCAAGCCCATGAACACACGTCGGCAAATTGCAACAAAAAAGCAGTTTGTATAAAATGCGCCGGACTACATGACTCCAGAAACTATTCCAAAACTCCAGAAATTCCACTCACTTATGCAAACTGCAAAGGAAACCATCGAGCAAACTACTCACAATGTCCAGGGCTATTAACCTACCTTGCAAAAAAGAAACACCTATACCAACAAGATACAAACAATTGTCCAACCGTCACATACCATACCTCAACCACAACAATTTCCTTCCCTCCCTCAAATCAAATCTCCCCTTACTTTCCTCCCTATTCAACAAATACACGGACCCAGACATGGATTAATATACGCACAAGCAGCTACACCACAACAAAAACGTAGCCAACCGACACATTTAAACAAAAGTCCGGATATTACAGCACAAATTGATCAAATGAAATCCATAGACCTTGATCTTTTCCTCTAAATTATTACATTAAATTATTACAAAAATATGTAAATTGTAAGAATAACTTAGATAGAGTCAAAGCCACCATACAAATAGTTAAAGAACTCGAAAATGGACAGCCATAGACAAACTTTAAAATTAACTTTACGGAACATTACGAGCGTTAGAAGCAAAATCCTAAAACTACAAAAATTCCTACTAGACCATAACATAGATATAACCATCATTACAGAAACATGGCTAAAACCCACCAACACATTCCAATTAACACATCATACTATCCACAGACAAGATCGCCCAGTTTCCACTCAAAAAAACCTAGTGGAGGTTTAGTAATAGCTATCCGCACCGGCATACCTATAGAAGATATTTCACACCCAAACTCCACCAACATTGAAATCCTCACTATAAGACTGAAAACTACACCCACCATCATCATTGGCGCAGCATATTCCCTTAATAATAGAATAAATCAAACAGACCTAGACAATATTATTATAGACAATATTATTCCTTCACACAGCTCCGGCCTCTTTCGCATTGGTTGAAATTTCAATGCTAAACACAGCATGTGGGACAACACCAAGAGAAACGCAAATGGCTCCACAATCAAAAATCACACAGAATTACACAACTACCAGATTATACACAGCCCATACATACACAGACATACATACACAGACAACCTAACTGCACTCCTAACATCGATATTTTTCTCTCAAATATTCCTTACCTCTATAAATACCAAACAATAGACTACCTGCCATCAAATCATCTCCCTATAGAACTGAAAATACACATAAAACAACAAGAAATCACACTAGAATGTACCGACTGGACTAAATACAAAAAACTATGTAATAAAAAAGACATAAAACCGATCCTAACGAACAAATCAGATATAGACACAGAAATTAGGACATTTACTCGTCACGTACTTAATGCATACCGCAACTCCACAAAAATAGATACAACATACAAAATTAACAAAATCATAAACTCAGCACTCATAGACACTATCAAGAAAAGAAACTATATTAGAAGAAAATATCAGAAAACAGGCAACTCCTTTTATAAACTACTCAGAAACATTCTCACCAATCAGATTCAGCAAAAAATCAAAAACATCAAAAACAAGAAACTCTCCGACATAAAAAATACGGATTCAACCTTATAGCAAACTTATAAAATCATTGGTGAAACGAAAAATAAAATACCAATAATACATGACGACATACACAGCACTATACTTTACACGAACAAAGAAAAAACCGAAGGGCTAGCTACGAACTTTGAATCAATTCACACAAACGTCTACGATACCCATTCTTCCATAAAACAGTAAATCCAACAAAAATACATCAAATATAACTCAACATAATCTAAATTGCACGCCCAAACAAATCAGCCAGCTCATCAAACAACTCCCAAACAATAAAGCTCCCAGACCGGAAAAGATCACTACCATAAAACTGAAAAATCTATCCGCAAAACCCATAGTGCAAATCTATTACATTTTTAAAGCCTGCTTTAAGCTTTCATCCTACAGATTGGAAAATAGCTAAAGCCATTCCTATACCCAAACCCGGAAAGCTTTCCTCAAACATAGCCAACTAACTATCAACACCTCATAACACATCTCGACAAAAACAATATAATTGCACCACATCAATTTGGCTTCAGACGTAACCACTCATCAATCCACCAACTGTAACAAGTTACAGAACACATTATAATAGAAAGAAATAACAACCGGACCACTCTTACTATTGGATATCCAAAAAGCCTTCAATTCCGTATGGCACACTGCTCTCATTACCAAACTTCACAATATAAACACCCCCGCTTCAATTTTAAACATAATCACAAATTACTTATCTGATAAGAAATTCTTCGTATCACTAAATGACACCAAATCATCCACAAAAAATAATTACTGCTGGAGTGCCCCAAGGATCCATCCTCGGCCCACTCTTATTTATTATATATATCAACAACCTCCCAACATCACATAACACACACACACACAGCAATCTATGCAGACGATACAGCAATTTATGCCTCCTCTTGGAGTCCGAACCAAGCTACGATATACCTACAAAATTATATTAATATTATAATAGATTACTTCAAAAAATGGAAACTCACAATAAACTCTGACAAAACTCAAGCGATTACCTTTAAGAGAAATTACACGCCAAATCACATTACAATAGAAGGACAAAACATTCCATGGATTAACACAGCCAAGTATCTTGGTCATTCTTGACTCCAAAATTACCTGGGTCCTGGTCATACGCAAACGCACAAACCTGACACACCCCGCACTCATCAGATTATATCCATTAATCTCCAAAAATAGTAAATTAAAAACAAACATTAAGATAAACTTATACAAAACCTGCGTTAGACCTGTCATTACCCACGGACATCAAATTTGGGCGGCTGCTGCCAAAAATCATATAAATAAAGTTCAAAAGATGCAAAATAAATTTTTATGAATAATACTAAACAAACCCTAAATACTCCCATAAAATTATTACATCAACTAGCCAACATACCAACAGTAAAAGACTTCATACATAACTCAATTACAAACGCTTACCATCCAAACCACGAAAATCATCTAATCAGGACCACCGGAGACTATCAAATAGACAAAATCCCACTGAAAATAAGGACAAAACTTCCAATGCATGCAACACTCAACAGATAACAGCAACAAAACACATACCAATATGAATCTACACACCAAGTCACTACAAATTTTTGAAAGTTTTTCTCCTGCAAAAACTCAAAACAAGATCAAAAACTCACACAAACCACCATAAAAAATCAATCTTAATATGTTAAATACAGGTTATAGGGAAACTCAAAACCCCAAGGACTGCAGCTACACTCAACGGAAAAAGAAACAAATGTGATAATGTTTAACAAATAGTAGTTCCTGTTCATTCTAAGCTTAATCTACTGTAGAATAAGGCACGCGAAAATATCTATATTCAGTATGGTTATTAACTAGTACTGATCTTAACTAACGTTAGTATGTAGGAAAATTTATTTTATAAAAACCTTCTTTAAGTAATTGCAGAGTACAATTGTAGAATTCCTCTATTTCTGAGTATTGATGTTTATATAATTTAATACTTGTTCCTTTGATTTTTTAAATATTTTTAATTTTTTAATTTTAATAAGGTAATTCATATTTTCTATTTACAGGTATGTTATATCTGGTATCCATGATGTTTTGGGTCAGCCTATTGTGATTTAATTGGTACTTGTAAAATCTTTTTTATTTCATATATATAGTCTTTGATTAACGGTATTTTTGTTTCTTCGTGGAGATTAATTACCTTTATCTGCCTTTATTTTTTAAAGCGTTGTCTATTCTTAGGCATTTATTTTGATAAGTTTATACAGGTTTCAGATTAGTATGCACCATATCACACATGTTAGTATAATTATTGTATAAATAAGGAATTTATTAAATCTGCAGAGCCTTTTATCATTAATATTTTTCTTAGTACTGTTTGTGTACCAATGTGTAATATGTACGATTTTATACTTAAATTTAGAATCAAAATTGACCCCCAAGTACTTCCCTATTATCTTAACCTGACCTATACTGTTGCATATCTTTATTGGCTGTATAATTTGAGCATGATTTTCCATTTAATGTATCTGTATAATATATCTGTAGTAATATATCTGTATAATAAGTGTATTTGCACTTATTTTGCACCGATGGAAAGTGTGTGTATTGCTTTACTGTCTATGAAAAGCGCAAGGTCCTTGAAAATTTGGTTGATATCATTGATATAAATATTGAATAATTGTGGACCAAAAACAGAACCCTGCCGAACCTCGGTTTTAATACTTATAGGCAACAATTCAGTATTATTTGCACTTAGTTTAAAAGTTCTATTACTAAGATATGAGTGTTATGATTATGCTAGGATAAGAATTTAAGATTATTTTATAAATCAGTCCATTGATTCATACCCTGTCAAACGCTTTTTCAATATCTAAAAGTACATTACAGTGTTCTTGTTTTTGTTATAATTTCTTCTAATATCGTTGACAATTCTTACTACCTGCTGTGTTGTGTTGCTCTCTGAACCCAAACTGTTCATCGATTATCTGTTTCTGTTGTTTTCCCTGCTTTTTTGATTCTGTTTGGAATTATTTTTTCTGTGATTTTGCTAAGGTTAGATAGGAAACTGATTGGCCTGTAGCTAGCAAGTTTCGTAGCATTCTTGTCAGGTTTTAAAATTGATAAAACTATGCAGGTTCTCCAGCACTGGAAGAAATAACTAATTCTGATAATTGCATTAAATATGTGCACAATAGCTTTCCGATTGATATTTTTGAATATTTTGCACTAATAACATAGCAGTCAACACAATACTGTCTGCTAATACGTCCTTATATGTAAGGACATGTTGGGCTCTTGCATCTCGGTTTGATTCTTGAATCCTTTTTCTCAGGTGGGATTTTTCTTCGTCTAGTGACAGGAAATTTGTTTTGTTGATTTCTAGTTGCTGAGTTGTCTGTTGCCCCTGGAACTGTACTTGGTGTTGGAGTGTTCCTGCCATGGGTGTCATCCTCTTTTTGTTTATCAAGTCCTTGAATATATATTGGATATGTAGTGGAGTTCGCTGAGTGAGCATTGCCACAGTTTGCACATGTAGGTGGCTCATTCCTTTCGAGACCCTTAGGAACCTTCTATGCACTTATTAGTTAGATGACTACCTGTACACTTGAGCCAATTAGGTTTGGCAATTCATAGCAGTATGTCTCTATTACTGGCAGCAGTGGCATTGCGTTATTGCTTTCTTATTAATATATCTCTCCCGCCTTATTTTTGTATATGATAGATACTTTATTTTTTAGTTTAATGTTTTGACATTACCTTCCATTATAATCATATACAGTTGTTTAGCAGTGCCCCTCAATTACATTTGATTGCTTCAATACCTAGGTCTTGTAAGTCCGGGATGGTATCGTTGTAGATGTATATGTGCTAAATCTGTTAGTTATGTATCTGACGAAGAATTTTTCTTTGACGTACGTTTTGATTTTTGTTATTAATTCAATATGTGAGTTATTATTGGTATGAATTATTACTGGCGGTAGTTTCTCCTTCCTAGTTTCTTTTGCTTGGACTTGTCATTTTCAAGTTCATTTCTTGTTCAAATGTTTTCTCTTTAAAAACTGCAAATCTGTTTTTTAGAGTTAAGTACGATGATTGGTTTTTTTTTATTTTCATGTTTTTTTTATCGATTAGATTTTCTTTCCTTATGTTATTATTATTAGTAGCAGTTGAGATTGGTGAAGTTTTTGTTGAGGTTATCCTTCTCTCCCAGCCGGCTATCTCTGGGTCCATAGTTATTTTTATGGTTACTTAGTCCAGTGGTTTATGAATTAATTATTAAATCAGTTATGGTGTGTAGTCATATTTTCATTTACAATATTCACCTTTTTAGCTATTATAACATTAGGTTATGTTATGGATTTTCCCATGCCGAACATTGACTCGAGAATGGACGTGAATCAGTGCTTTCAGCGTCGTATGATCGGTGACTTGAAAGTAACATTTCTGTTCTAGAATTGCTAGAATAGCAAAACATTAAATAAAAATTTAATTCCTCACTGACACAATAATGATGAAAAATAATGATTTATGATGTATAATGAAAAGATCAATCGTAAAACGTAGATGATGAAGGAAAGTTCTTGTAAATGCAAATACTCAATTATGCATATATTCTTATTTATACAAACAAAAGAAAAAAAAATTCTAGCCGCACTTTACCATTGTTCTTCCGTTTCTCCAATTTTCTAGCATATTATTCCATTATTATCTAGTGTATTATTCTATTTGTTTTGACACACTAAATATGAATATTAAATCCGTTTCTAGTGGAAATTACAAAAATGAAATAGACACACGATATATTAATACCACATACTATATATATATATATACATAAAAATACAACGAACACTAAAATATGCAACGAAAATTGCTTTATTATCACAAAGTTACTTGTTTGTTTCCTTCATTGTTTCAAGAGTGAATATCTTTCATGTGCTGTCATCCTTTTTAAAGCGTTTTCGCTTTTTATTTTCATTCTTTATCAATAATATTATCTTGAGTCTCATAATGATTCTAAGAAAATTTTCTTCAAAGTCATTAATGTTAGCACAAGTATTTATTCAGATTAGATAGATCAGGCATAAGGAACATTTTCCTTGCTGTCGTTGCACAATTTTCACCATTATTGTTTCCAGTATTGTGCTGGGATTTCCTTCGCAATTAGCACATTAATCGCTTCTTCCCGTTCATAAATACTTTCATCCATATATGGCAATCTTTAAGATCGCGGATTTCAGTCTTTACTCTTAAATTTAATTGTAAATTTACTGTAATTTAATGCTTAATAATAAATACATACGTATATGCGGCTTTTCCATTTAAAGAAAAAAGTCTAAAATTCGTTTTAAACAGTGATATTATTGATTATGACTATCGTCCATAGTTTGAATTCCTCTCAACGATAGCTATTTGCGAATTATAAAATTAAACCAAAGAAAATTAAATTCAACCTCTTAATTATATTAAAATAGATATATAAAATTATAAAATTAATAAATTTGGACAGCACAATGAAAGTATGTTACAAATCTGTAACATTTCCTAAATCTCATAATTTCCTGAATATTCAAATTGGTTATTTAGGTTAACAAAGATTTTTAAATTAATTAATATTCTCTGTCATGAGCGAATAAAGGAATACGATCGATTTAAAAAAAATATTTCGTCTAACATTGGTTATTCAAAGCATTTTATATATTAATACTAATAAATAACTACATACATGTGTATGTATCTATAACTGTCTTTTGCGAGAATGGATAAACAATTTATTGCGTGAAACTGAACCTACTCGTATGTATAGTACATGAATAGGAACGATACAAAACATACAGGCATGAGTAAAAAATTGACGGTATTAAATTACTCTAACATATCGGAGTTTTCTCAATGAGTCTTAGAGACACACTACTGGAAACGAGAAAAGATGTATCACGAATGTATACAATTTGCTTACTTTTCCCCCCAAAGTAAAATGATTAACATAGTTTCCGCGTTGAAACTAGTAATTTCTGCACTTTTCTTTCTTTCATTCTATGAAAATGTAATGGTGAATAAACAACTAGTGTGAACAGCAATATTCTCATAGATCCTATAAACAGATTAAAGTCATATATTATGCAATAGAAATTAAACAGAAATCAAATGGGATAAAGCTATGATGAGAGCGCTATGACATTGCATGTTATAACGATTCTGCAGACTTCAATTTATAAGAAATTTTGAAGTACAAAATTGCACAGAATGCATAATATGAAAAAGTATTATGTAAAATATACAAAGTGCCGTGCTATTATTAAATTTAATAAATAAAACAACATTTTACTATAATTATATTTTCTTTTGCATACATTTTAAAAACATGTATTTGAATAAAAATCTGTATATCATATACTCATTCTCGTAGAATGGGTCTGATATCGTAATATAAACCAGTGAAGTTAAGAGTAGTACATACTACAATCATATGTTTGATACTACTTAGAATCAGTTCAGCATTTTTCGTAGTATAAGAATATTCTATTCACAAGAAATATAATTATTTAACCGGTTTTCCAAAAGAATTTATTTTTCATATTATCAATCATTACGATTTTCTTCCGTGGAAGACAACCCTTAGACATTTCAATTGCTCTTATCGCAAGCAAGCTTTACAGTGGTAACAGCAAATATAAACATAATACATGGTTTACTACAGTTTCTCTAATTCTTTCAAGATAGAGAATGTTTAAAGGATATAAAATGTGATTAGAATCACATACAAAATAAAGAAGAACTTATAATATACTTAAAACATATGTACGTAGCGATAGCAAGGTGTTATACAAATATTGAAAGTAAATATAAAAATTAAATTAGTTTCTTCACATAAGGCGATAAGAAATATATTTCAGTTCACATTTAATAAAAGATATTCTTCAATTTAATACGCATCTAATTCCATATTACTAAACGTGAACATTATCTATATTTAAACATTTGAAAAATATTGACAGTGTAGTTATGATTATTTGTAGTTATTACAATTATTATAGGTATAATTTGTACAAAACTTCTTATACTCACATAAATATTTTTTCAACTTCAGGTAATACCGAAATCAGTAAACATACATTTATTCAGCAAATATATATTACATGTGGTTCTAATAGGATAACTATAATTTAAATTAATCTAATTTTAACTTAATCTTAAATCAGCAACAATAAGTTTCTAAGGAAATAGTTGAGTATTACGCGAGGTCAAGTGGTATTTTTTAAAATAAACTTTAACAACGCGTCGCGTCTATTTGAATTTGATCGCTGGACAAAGTCAATCGCACGTCATATTGAGGAACCATGCACACTGGCTTGATTGCAAAAACTAGACAGCTTGGAAAAACTGTCGCGATCGTTGATTGTTCATATTCGAAAGTCGATTGTTCACTTTGACAATCGACCAATGGAATTCGAGACCATAGAGATAAAAAAGAGGTTAATAAAAGGAGAGGAAACAGACAAGCGTGAACCGTGAAGGATCGGAGTAGAAGAGGAAGAAAAAAAAATTGAGAGAAAGAATTCGACAGAAAATGAGAACTGTTGAAAGAAAGAAAGCTTCAAACCCGTATTTATTTATAAATGATATTTCTGATATTTTCTTTTTTGTCATATTTTATTTTTAGCCATTTCATTAAAACTTGAATATCAAGCGAAAATAAACTTAATGATGAAAATATTACGATCTCTTGAACTTTTGCTGTCTAAGCCTAATATTCAAAGCCATTTCCATGTTCGAATATTAATGTGAGCAACTGTATTGCTTAATGTGACCGCGAACGCAGCTTTAGTGACTTCCATGTAAAGAGACTGGTAATAAGTCTCTAATAAAATGTTAATGGGCTCGTGGATTTGCTACCAGGGATTGAAATTACCAGGTTCTTTTCGTTTAAAAAAAAACTCTGTTCGATATTTACACATTTCATATAAAAAAAATATCTGCTTATGGAGAATTTTTGAATAGTATAGCAAAGAATAGAAAAAAAGTTTGAATAGTTAGAACCGCTGTTGAACAGTATTGTCATGGATCAGATATTTTAGAAACTGTAAAATAAAAGTTCGATGGAAGCAACTCATTTTAAAACATTTAATTGAAATTCCATTTTTATATTCGAGTACTATTTATTGAAGTCAATATTTGCTACAAATATTGAGAACTTCTTTAATATTGAAAACTTTATCAATAAAACTTTATTAATGTTAACAAATTATCTGGCAGAAAAAATTTTTCTTTTTATAATTTATTTCCATATGTGTAATTTCCATTCTGTCTGAGGACGATTATTAGAGAACGTAAGAAAATTTTTTGAAAAAGTTCTACGGTCTACAGAATCGTAGTTTCAAACAGAATTTACTTAAAAGTTCCTTAACTTTTTCGATCCCTGCTTGCTATTCCTTTCAGCAGTAGAGTTCTAAATGTCTAAGTACATGTATCAAGTGTATGCCAACTTTTTTCACTTTGTTTCCAATTTACTATTGCTTATCAATTTCTACAAAATTTCCAAAATTAGTACGAGTGAGGAGATAAAGATCGCAAAACCTAATAGCATGTATGTAAGTGAAAAGAAAGCAACATATTTTGAATATCACTTTGTTTACAATGAATAAGAACTTATAACAGTAAATAGAAAAAAGAAAGGAATTACATAATATTATAGAAAAACTAATAAATTTATATATTTCAAACTCCTAGTTTCTCCTGATAAGAAAAAGTATTTGAAACTTTAATCAAAGAAATTAAAGATGGAAATTAATGAATGATATAAAGTAATGATTTTGTTGCAGATAATTTATAACAGTGGTTTACCTTTGCTCTTCAAAATTAAAGAAACAAGTAATAAAATTATTTTTTCTTACGATTTAAGTAAATATTACAAGCAAATATTGTTAGTTAAATAAACAGATTTCTATAAGCTCGTTTCTATAAGCTCGTCATAAAAGATATTTGAAACGTATCGTAGATTTCACCGAGTTTTCTTCTTCATTGAACGTTCCTTTTTTTGTGTTTAGAACGGGAGAAATGTTTAAAGGCGTAACATGGAGATATTTAGTCGTAGTTACAGACAGTCTTGATAAATTTTCTTGTTAACCTTGGAGGTCGAAGGACGGTATAGCTTTCCAAATTACATTCATTTTCAGTATTCCAAATTAGCAACACGACATTGCAGCCTAAAATTTCGTGTCGCATATTTAATTTTTTAAATAATCGCAAAATTGGTACGACGCGAAATGAATGTAAAAACGAGCAGATTGAATAATTGATTTTAAAGTTTTTGAGACATAGTTAAGTTTTGACATATGTTCGCAACAATTGAATACTTGGAAAACTTTTGTAAACTGACATTTCTTAAGTTATTTAAAGCATTCGAACAAGCACTGAACTCCTCTTAAGGCGTGATACGTGGACTAACGGTACAGCACCTACATGTGTTTTCACGTATCTATGCAGAAATATGGACATATGTGTGTTTCTTGTGTCTCATATTTACCTAGAGAGATAATAGTTTTGAAGATTATGACACAAAAAAACGTAGATCTAGGAGTAAAAATTAAATGTAACTTTTTCAAAAAGATCGTAAAAATAAAGACAACAAAATTTGGTTGATATATGCACAATTATATGTGAATAATTAGGAAATTTACTAAGTTAAAGATTTAATTATGAAGATTACTAAGTTAAAGAGATATTTCTCTTTGTCAAGATCACGTAAAACTTCTGAATAGAATTCTGCGTTCTCGCGTTCTACGAGAATTATTCTATTTTATTTGTAAAAGTGTGTATTTTTGCAAAACTTGTAAGTATTGCGGCGGTAGTTATTTAGGTAGTTTTCAACAAAATAGCCGATGCTTTAAGTGTTAACTGTATATTAAATTGAAACTTTACAACTACGGTTCGTTCACAATTGTCATTGATCAATAGGACTTTTGTCTCTATTATTTTCGATGTTACGAATTAGATAGTATTAACACCTTTTTAAATAATTTGGTGTTCCAAATTAGCAATACACTGCATTTCTTCTATTTCCTTACGTTCTGACGCAGAGGAGCACAGAAATAAAGTTCTTTCCTCAGAACAATTTATGTTTCTCATCTCCCAAAACGTTGTATTCGTCTGCGTCGAGCCTAAATAGAAAGAATCAATTGCGATCTCTGCTCGCTGAATTCATTTCGAAGGGCCAAAAAAGGAAAACGGAAAATGATGGTCGCCATGTCGATGGATCTTTTAGACTGGCACAAGATGGAACCTCGTGCGAGGGAAAATGTGTCAATCAGCGGGATAACGTTCACGATTTCCGAGAATAAAGACATTCTCAGCGCCTGCGTTATATGGAACAAGCGTTGTGGGAGAACACGCGTATAAAGGAGAGCAGTTGCCGTTCGAGACGTCACATTGTATTCCCGAGTACATCCTTCATTTTTCTTGAATAAACGACGTATACGATACAGTATATTGTCATTTACTAACTATATGTCAATCTGCAAATTCGAGTCAATACGTATTGCTTCTCGCAAACAAATTAATTCGCAAAATTGACGCTCGTTCTTTTTTTTTTTGTGTTACATTATTGAATCGTAACGTTAGAGATAGACGAACGCATCGATCCAGAGAATCGACCAAGATTCAGAGTTATTATATCGTGGGAGAAATATTTTCGATCCAAGAAAAGAATATTGCAATTGCACTCGTTCAAGAAACCAACTACCGAAGTGTAGATGAGCAACACTGTAATTTTGTTAATGGTGACGATGGTACCGGTGATCGCCGGTACTGACGAGCAGAATGCGCTATGGAAGAGGAGTGTGCCGACAAATTCTTATCTTGACCATTTGGCAAATTTCAACGACTATCCGGTGAGTAACTTTATACATTCACGACGCTTATTTTTTATTACATTATCATGGCACGTCACGAAAGACACTAGTCTCTTAAATACAGTCTATATAATATCTGTCTAAAATTGCTCGACACACAAATTATATGAGAATAACGTATTTCTTTTTAATTTTGTGTAATTATAATAAAAAATATTTCAGAAGGAAGTTGTAAGGTATCTTGGAGGACATATTATCTTAATGATATTTGTAATGTAATCGTAAGAAATCCTTGAGAAGTAATATTTAAAATTTTAAATATACAAAATTTATATTACATATTTTATCGCAGTTCGACCATTTAAGTTCGTCTATAGTTCTGTATATTTTGAACTATAAAAAGTGTTTTGTAGTACGTGAGAAATAAAGCAGGGGATATTCCCTCATGAAAAAATAAACCGGAAATATAGAATAAAACTTTTTTCATTTTATTTTTCAAAGCTTTATGTTCCAGAAAACTTAGTTTAAGAAATTATCAAGTTTGAATTTAGTTTCTTTGATTTGAATTTGAATAGGATAATTCTAGATGTACAGAAAAAAATTACCAGGAAATATTTTCACGTGCAAAAATAAATCGACACGTAAAATAAGATTTTTTCTGTTTGAAGCTTCACTTTCAAGAAAATAGACTTCGAATATGTTTTGTTGAAAATTGTCTCGGTACTTGATAAATTTTCAAACTCGAAATATTCTCGAGAACGAAACTTAATATAAATTAATACAAATACAAATACAAATTTTATTCTACACTTCCGAGTTTTGTACCTTCATCCTCATTCGTACCTTCTATCAATTGGACACATGTTTTCTTTTAAAATATCAATATTACAGATATTTCTAATATATAACATAACATATTTTCAATATTTTTTATAACAAAATAATATTCAAATATAATTTTTAAATTCCTCGATTTCTAATTATATTATCGCATTACAATGTATCACATTTTCGAAAATTCATATTGCATTTATTGTTTTGCAACATAATTGTAACAAGTCTAAAATAAATGGTCATAATGTTAGACAAAACTAGAGAAAATAAGATTACGATTTGATTTATGACAACACGCAATTAACTACAAGTGTTTTTATTTATTGCCAATAAAAGAACTTTCAAACTTAACTATTTTTTTTTCAATCGTAGAAATTAATTTCTTACCATTATGTTAATTTCGCACCAAGGAACAAATTAAATTGGAAAAATGAGGGTATCCAAATTTAAATGTTAAACTTTGAAAGTTTATAGAAGACCAATAAACTAAGAAAAACATTCTTTAGCAAATTTACTCGGTTTTGCGTCAGTGTGAAGAAAAAAGAATCAAAAAAATTTTCATTTTTCTACTTATTTTTTTATACTTATACCTATTATCATTTACTGTATCATTTATATTATCATTGTATTATTATCTATTATAATCTGCAGTGGAAAAAAATTTTCTTCGTAACTAAATGCAACACTATTTTGAAAATTGAAATCTGATCTTTTCAACGACTTCAAAAATTTTACGACCTTCAAAATTTTATTTTTTTCATCAAATTTGGTACACGTTATTTTACGTCAATCAACGTTTACATCATTAATGAATATATTATGATCATTTGTTAATATCATTACTACATAAAACATTTTCCCAAGAAGCGAAATATCTGTTCGCAGATCAGTATCCGCAAATCGTTATAGTTTAGAATATATTGGATTTTCCCAAAAGTTTTTTTCTTTTATTGATGAATAATGTATTTATATGTATTTATATGTATACACAATATTTCATTATTTAAATGTATACGATTCATTCTGACTTCTTGCTGCCATAAACTTTGAGTTGCAGAGAAAATTCCATATCGATCTTTGTCCCGACTTTCTAAAATCATCTGAAGAGAACACTTGACGAACACAAATTTAAAATCTAAGTACCATCTACACATTCTACTTTTTCTCGCTAATGATTTTGATGTTAGTGCGACTTTAAATTGACATAAAAGAAAAGAAGAGAATAATATTATCTTCGTTGTCAAGCTTTGTCTTACTCTCATTTGCATCGTGACACGACGCACGAAAGGAAATTGTCGTCGTTGAATGGAATCGATAGTATTTCAATTTAATTATCGATTATCTATAAATCGTATGTGGGAAGCATCAGTTGCTGAGGCAAGAGACAATTCTTAGGAATAATTGTTCCATAATTCTATGGATTTTATTGTTCATTGATGTTGCATTCAAAAAGAAAAGAAATTACATACAATGTTAACATCTTTTTATCGAAGTATATACATATATATGTTGAAACAAACGCGAAATTCAGTGACATATTTGTGAAAAAAAAATTTTAAAGACAATATTGTCCCGCTCTGTTTTGCATATAGTCACGTTGAAATTAATTGAATAATAACCAATTTCATTTGTTTAGGAATAAATATCTTTATGTAGATATATACAATAAATTTGAAAAAATATAGGGATAAAACAATATATTTATAGTTCATGTATTCATAATTAGGCGAGCATAAATTTGCATACAACGATAAGGACAAGATTTTTAACAATATCGTAACTGACATAATAAAACAGTGTTGTCAAAATATTTTTTTTGTTTTTTCTAACGTATGAATCTAGATATTGCATATATATGTATAACAGTTTACAACAAATGCACAGGGTGAATAATACTCGCAATTGTAACAGGTTATATCTCAATAATGTAGAAGATGCAAAAAATCTTCTTCAACTCGTACGTTCGAGCATCGTTTCTTTAAGATCTTCGATTCTCTGTCCTTTCGAAGAAAGTAAATGGCATTTAAAATGTTAACGAAATGCGACAAACAAACATAGAAATGTCGAGAAACTGAACGTCAAACGAAGATCGTAATTATTTACTTTAGAGATATCTCATTGTGATAACCTTAGTATATTTACCTAGTATTTTAACCTAAAGTATATTTTTAAGGTCATTATTCTGAACAATTTTTCCTCATTCAGGGTGTATTGTTCTCAGTATTTTTTTCTTAAACAGCATACTTTTGTGTTGTTTCTTATAGGCAATTTCTTTAATTATGTTTGCTACATTATTCAAAAAACAAAGGTGACTTTTAATTTATTAAGTGGAACGATATATTTTTTGGTCCATTAATCGATGTAGCCCGAAATTTTTTATAAAAAACATTAACATTTAAAAAAGTATCAACGTTTAAAAATATTATTAACTTAATTATTTATTAGGTACTATTTAATTAATTTACTGATTAGTTAGTATTAAAAAATTTGACAGTTCAATTTAGATTTACGTTAGGATTTAATTAACATTTAAAGAATTATTAATTTAGTAGTATTTTCACTTTAGCAAATGTTATTGGTTCATTCTGCAGATGATTGGCTTTTCGACCTTTTCCTCGATATACCATACGGGGATTGTGGTTGTCTAGCTTTTTTTGGCCAAGTAGATTGACAGCAACACGATTATCGACTGTTTCTTTCATTTTTCGTTTACTTGTTATGTTGTTTGATGCTTACTTCCACATATATACACACAAGAGCTGCAGAAAATTTCAATGAAAATTAGTCAACATTTGTTCTTATTAATTTCGTGAAAAAAATCGTATAACAAATTTTGTTCGAAGGCTTCAAGCTCCGAGACCTTTGTAGATTTATTTAGGAAAAAGATTTTTACAATATTCATAAAGATGTTTGAATTTACAAAATTTATGGGTGAAAATGTATTTTCGCTTACTACTTCCAAAATGATAAAGAATATCCTTCGTTTACTACTTCCAAAATGATAAAGAAAGAAACGAACGTAGTCCTGTGAAGATAAAAGTTTCACACTTTAAAATAAAATAAACGCAAGACTGGTTGGTTTATAATCGTTTGTTAAAAAGCATTTTAAAATGCCGACAATTAATCAAAAAATCTTGTACTCATTTTACAATGTAAAGCTTGTATTTTCATGATAACACATTCGGTTCTTTCTTAGAAAAGTGTTTTTGATAAAACGAGCCAACTATGAAGACTAAAGTGAATTCAGATCTTTAATTGATTTTACGAAGTTTTTGAACTTTTCTAAATTCTTTTTCTATCACTCAATTTTCATTTAAATTTCTAATGAAAAATGAGTTCATTCATTGTTTTCCCGGTTCCCTCGATTTTTCGATTTTGACGCGAGGAGTAAGAAACGAAAACGTTTAACTAAGTTTCTGTTTAAATACAATATAAAATAACGGATAAAACGCAATTTGATTAATGATGAACAATTAATTAATATAAAATCAGAATATCAATTATACAATATCTGTAATCGCTGATTTAAGAATAAGAAAAGTAATTGAAATTTTTAATCATATAATGATTATGCTCAATAATTACGATTATGATTCTATCAACAACACTATATATACTTTTTATTATAGAAACTACATATTTATTATTTGCATTGTCTTGCAATATGCACAATATCCTATAATTGTATCAGATTATGTTCAAAAAATTTCCATTAATTGAAAGTCTCGTCTATATAGTTCCTGAAGATATTTATTTGATGTGTTGGCATCTGTCAAAGTTTTTCCGAATTTGTCTTGGTTTTTAAAATTACAATTTACGGTTGTAATGCAAATTACAATTATAAAAAGCAACGATATTTGCAACTTTTTTATTCTATGAAATATAACATATATGAGAAAATGAAAAATTGTTTACTACTTTTATTTTATTTAATTCAACTATACAATGAGCTTCTTCTTAGAAATCACAGGTATGAAGTGAATTATTTTGTATGTTATTTAAATTACTTTTGTTTGATTACAAACTTTAATTGCTGTTTATAATAAAAATTACATATTTTAACGGGCAAAACAATAGCAGAAATGATGTAGAAACTACGTCACATTTTTAGAATACATTACTTTTTTCAAGAAATCTTAAATTTGTTCCTTAAACTCGTCTTTTATTTGTTATTGCCTACGATGAAAAGCAATCAAAAAGAGAAATATTTAAAATTATCTATGTATAAAATCTTAATGAAGTGTATCGTGATAAAATATATCATTAAATCACAAAATCATTTATACTTTATCTTTTATATTAACCTTCCGTAGAACGAATACCAGGACATTTTGACCCAGTCATTCAGATGACAGTAATAAATACATCCTTTTATCGTTTCAACATGAAATTTCAAAATATTTTTATCGTTTCAACATGAAATTCCAAAATATGATTCGAATAAAATGGTTACTATGGTGGTTAAATTTTATTTTTGGTACTTTATAAGAATGTCAAGAAAGTAAAAAAAAAAAAAAAAATGGCTTGAAATGTTGCAGAAAGAAAGAGTTTGAAAATGATTCATTCTCCATCGACAACTGTGATCCTTGAAATAATGCAATTTTGTCTTGAACATTTTCTTCGTAAAATTAAAAATAGAATAGAATACATTTTTACGTAACTTTCCTATTAGTTTCGTATTGGTAATCGTATTTGGTTTCATTAATCATTGATGTGTCATGGCTGTAACATCATTGTGTGTGAGTACACAGTAAATAATCAGATGATAAAACTAACTGTTTTAACATTATTCGCAATATAAACATACCTAATACAGACATCCACGCATTCAGAACCATAAAGTATTACTAGGTTCAATTCTGTAAATAAAAAATTTTAAATTTAATTCCTGTCCGTATTTTTTGAATTTAATTCCTAATAAATCGACACGGCAAGATATGACACGAAAATGGTAAAAAGATCAGGTGACCTCCAAAACGTGGAACCTCAAAAAGGCATTCGATATCTGGACTATTTCAGTTAGTCAATGGTAAAATACTTTCTTTTCCAGGTACTAGTGTCAAAGAGGGCGGCTCTTCTGTTAGATCAGTTAATGATCGCGTTACAAGATGCACTAAACAATCAGCCCAGAAGAGAACTTCAAAAAGGCAATAGAATATCCATGAGATCATCGACACCTCACTTGCCAGCCGAAAATTTGTCATTTCTTCCATTGGCGCAAGCACAAACGGTACGGGTTTGACAAATTTACTGCAGTACTCTACGTGGAATTCATTCAGGTTATCCTTAGATTTGAAATTCAATTTTTCGAAATTAATTTTTATTTTGCAACATAGATGGATCTTCGACAGCAGAAACAAGGCCACCTTTATTGGCGTTGTTTCTTGAACATCGTAACATGCTACAAGAAAAAATAATTACGAGCCAGCGTGATCAGTTTACATTGTGAAATTAAAATTCATTAACTAAGGTGAATAAATGTACATGAATGTAACGACGCAAAGAAAAAGAAAAATATTGATATCTAATCATATAATACTTATTCCTGACTGATTGATAAATCTTAAGCAACATAAATGTGTAGTAAGTAATGTCAACAGAAATACGAATGCACTACGTATCATTTCGCTTTCGCTATTTACGTACACTTCTTGTATTCTATGAATATTAGTGATCAATCTTTTTTTATTAACAGATCTTTCCTTCTACGTCGTCACATACATGTACCATTTGCTAAGTTTACAAGATTTCAGTTTCTTTTCGAGAAATTAAAGATAGCACGTATGCTATCATTTTGTTTGTAAATGTATTACCTGTTCATCTATGAATTGTGGAATCTATTGGTCGATCACTTTAACGCTATTAAGTCTCGTATCTTTCCAACTCTTTGGTTCATCTCTTATTTTTTTCCTCTATATATTAAATACAATGAATATAATAATCCTTATTGAAACTAAAGATCGAAAAAGGAACTTTTAAATAGGTTCTATGTGAAACATGACTTACAGCACTTTTGGGGAGATTACACACGTTACAGATACCGATAAGAATAGATAAATAGCTGCTTTTAAAAATAAAAGTTTCAGACAGAATAGGACTTACGAAATATAAAAATAAAAATTTTTCTATCTAAGGGACAAATAATTTATTCAACAATATTAAAATAGTGTTTAATGTATATAGCAAACACTGACACTGAATATTATTGGATGAATAATATGAACGAATATAAAAATGGATTTTCAATTAAATGTTCCGAAATAACACATGGACCTTTTATTATACAGATTCTAAAATATCTATTTCACGAGAACATTGTTCAAGAGTATTGTATTCCTGTTCAGCGTATAACCTAAGTAATTTAGTGTGACAGTAACTCTTCCTATAAAAAATTCGCAAAAACAGATAATTTTCTATAAATTAGAAATTTCAGAATTTTTTAATTTTTATAAATTATTTTGTAGAAAAATATAAATTAAAACAGAATTCTTTGAAAAACGAAAAGAACCTGTTAAATTCGATTCTCGATTAAAATTAAATTAATTAATTGTATTACTAAAGTAATAGTAACTAGTGTATTAATTAAATATCTTCCTGATTTATTGATTAAATGTAATACTTAAAATTAGATTATTCGACAAACTGTACTCATTGAACTGTTTCGAAATTTAAGCAAACGCTCTGATATCTATTATATTTTAAATTCCTGATTAATTTGCCTGGAAAGAGAGTCTGTTTCTTGATGTAATAATAAATTAAATTATAAGTTGTATATAAAATATATCTTAATGTCTACAGCGACTGTTACCACAGATTCATATATTGTTTCGAAATAGTTCCAGATAGATCCACCAAATATTTTACAGCTACACGAAATATACACATATACGTATATACACCTTACTGATGAAAATTAAGAAAAAAATGTGTTCCTCAAAAAATTATTTTTCATTATTTAATTTCAAAAATACATAATAGCATGAGGTAACATAGTATTTTCACGAATCTACTCTTATAAAGATCACAATTAATATTGAAACAGGAAATTAGTGGAAATCTTAGCGACAAAAGTTAGGAAACATATCGTGCTTAGTTCGTACAATTATTTTTAATAATAACAGTAGTGTTTTATTGTTTATCATTTTCATGGAGAATGATTTTGGAAAAAATTCTTCGATTTTTATAACTGCATAACACTTGCGAGATATTGATTCAGTTAATTTAACACAATTCAGTCGGTATATAAAATTATATTTTTGTAATTTTTTCCGTTAATTTTATTTTATTGATTAACTAACGAACTCTCGATTATTTACTCTCTTTACGTTTATTAATTCTCATAATAAATGGTAGTAAACCATTTTACAAAATGTTGTGTACAGTACACAAAATATTCTATATTTTCTTTGATTTGTATTAACGATTAAAAATTGATTTATAAAATGAATTATATTTATTATATTATAAATAGAATGCAGATTTTTATGCCTTCATGAGAAATTTACAGTTTAATTCAAACGAATAGCATGTGGAAAAATATGTAAAATATCGAAAATAGAATGCTTGGTACAATATATAATAACGAAAACAAATTTCTAAGCTTAAAATAAATAAACTAGTAAATTGGAAATTGCATAAATATCTGCGATCCAATTATAAATATTATCTTTATTACAACATGAATATCTAATGAAAATATTTATGTTGTATGAAAAATGAACTTTTTGTACATTTTATTAGCATAATTACTTATGTATTTGTATAACAAAAAGTTCTTACATATAGTTAAATTATTTTAACTGCAGTTAAATCTGACATTCCTTTGCCTTGCGCATTGTTAATACCACTGTCTGATCTACAACAAAAACATCCATACATATACTCGTGTTAAAGTCAAAAAAGCTTATATTTATAATGTCTTACAAATTCTGGTTCGTAATAGATCTGCAACAGCGATAGAATCGGGCTTAGCATTTCTCAAAATCATGAGAAATACAATATCATCATCAAGCAAAGTATTCACAATTTGATACTCTGTTCGCAACAATGCTTAGCGTTATTATCTATTATTTCTAAGCTTTCAAATACCTCGTCACAGTACTAAAATAGTTTGCATTCCAGTAATGCGATAAAATATAGTTTTCACTTTCTCCGTCGATGTTCCCATTTACTATTTTGTTTGCAGTAGCAAAAGTGAAATAAATTTTATTTAAATTTAAATTTATTAATTTATTTATTAAATTTTCTTTTGAAAAGAATAAACAATCTTTCCCCTTTTTTCCAAAATAAAAATTTGAGAAGAAAAATCTACTCTTCAAATATTCTAAACCACGTCTAGCAAATAAATAATTGTATTTCCTCTTCAAAACTGTAAAACTTTTCTTTGTAAGTTGTTTTTGCGTGGTTTTCAAGATATTGAAACTTGAAACCTTTCAATCAAGCGTTTAATTATTTTTACTATCTCTGCTTAAAATTTACTTGTACAAAATGTTTTGTAACTCTTATCTGTATTATTCCTACTTTGCTATAGGTATACAAATTTTGCTAATTATTATACATAATGTATTTATGTTTTCAAATTTCATAAATGTTCGAATACTTTCGTGATGTATTATATATTTTGCTATATTTATAGTGCAAGATTAATAAATTTTTGTGAGTTTCGTGGATTAATATAATTAAAATAATTAACATAAGATGTGCGAATATGAAAACTTGATTATTAGCTAAAGTGTTTAGCTTTGGATGAAATTATAGGGACAAAGTGATGGTGTTTAAAGTTGTAAGGAATTATAACACCTTCAAAGTATGACATTGATTTGATTAGTTTGAGGTACTTAACTTGAAGTATCTAGAGAGTTTCAATTATACTAAAAATAAGTAGACTACAAATTACATTACATATCTATTTCTATTGTTAGCTATACAATATTTAGATAAAATAATTCTTTGTCTGTTCTTCTATTTCTTTTAATTATAAAATGTAAACAATTAAAAGTATCTTTGTTTATTTTTGTGACATACAAATGATAGACATGTCATAAGCAGGGATCCAGGATTTAATTAGGAGAAAGGAAAAATTATTATGTGTACCAGCTGAAATTTGTGAATTTCGATAATATAGTAGTGACGTGACTCGTAGAATTGTTGCCTCTCTTTACATAAATAAGACATTTCATCTTCAAATCCAATAGTATGTTTATTAAAGACATATTTCCTATATAAATTACTTCTTGCGATACTAGGATAGTTGCTACTAATGTGTTCTAGTTAAGGACGCTTGAGACACTCTTTTTCGTGACAATATTTTTACTTCACAAGAGGTGAACCACACTAGTGTTAAACTGAATTTGCATTTCCCTCCAACTAGTGAAGTGTCAATATTGTGGATATGGATTTCCCTTGGCTTCCCCTTTTTTGTGGATTCCTAAATGTTCAGATTGTTTTTTACCTGGACAATATTAATGGATAGCATTCAGATTGTGTATTCCTCTAGTGATACAAGATGGCGTTCAGCTCGTAATCGTTGTCGACATTGCAGAGTGCCTGAAAGAGAAACTTCATGCTTAGCGTTCCTACACATTCGAATCGCGGAAGCTTGTGTGCTACGGACTATATTTAAATAAACTGATTTATAACCGACAGCCTTCTCCCGTTTTGTTAATACAGTTTCATACTTATCTTTAATAAACAATTTAATAATCATCCGACAATTTAATAATAATAATAATCCGAAGCAAATTTTAAAGAAATTAGGAATGAAGACAGAAGATTCTTTTCTTCGTAATGATACACTATTAGATGCACAATCGAAATTGTTCTCGGGTACAGCTTCGTTGTTAAGGAAAAGCGCAGACTCACCCAATCGTCCATCAAGAATTTTAATGTACATTACAAAGGTATTGAATATACATTTCAATGTACAATGTATAGTTCAATATACATTAGTTTATCCAAGTATTAATTATATTTATTATAAAGATTTTTATGTTTTCTTTGACGTAGATTACTTGCCGCTTAGATTTAAGATAGTTTTCTATCTCGGGAGAAACCATTAAGCCGCTGTTTTGTGTGCGATTTGCGGCACCATCGATACTATCGGTTTCACGAAAAGAAGAGGAGACCGGACATGGACAAAAGAAGAGAGAAAGAAGCAGAGTGAAAATCTGGTCGTGTTTCAATAAATGAGTGAAATTCGATAAGAAAAAAGAGAAGAATTATGAAGTCAGCAGTTAACACATCTATCATTCGTCAAAATGAAAAACTGAAAAAAGAAAGTAGAGTTGATTCATGGTCTTTTGTCTTTGGAAATATTGTAATGTATGTCACCTTGGTCTTTGCCATTGGAAATATTGTAATGTATGTCCAAGTAATATAACTATATCGGCTATAACCCGACAGCAAGTAAAAATGTTGAAATATTTATTTTAGCAATCCTAAGCCTGACGGCATATTGGAGGAACATTTGTTTTCTGTTATCACATTCTGTTTTCCGTTTCCTAGTTTATATACATCTTTATCAGTGACTTTTTCAAGAGATTTTTTTCAGTGACTTTTTCAGGAGAGTTCACTATAGCACGTTCAGTAGAGGTACAGCTTTAAATACAGCTTTAAATACAACTTTAAGTCCAAACAAGGATTGGAACAAGATTTTTTTTATAGAATTTCATTCTGTGGAAAGAAAATAACGAGTAGTGGTCCACCGTTGGTAAGTTGTGCAAAATCTCCCCTAATAATGCATTTATTGCGTCAGGCAATAATATCGATTTACGTGTTTTCTTTCTTACTATGCTTCTGCATTTTTCGAAGAGAGATCGATATTTCTTGACACATAAAAATATTTTCCCAATAAAATTTTATATTTCCACTTTTTTTTCAAACAAAAATAAGCAAATAACATCATTTTATAAATTATGATCTATCCCGTTCTTCTACAAAAGAAATTAGAATAGAAGAAGGTTCCAAAACAATTTCGCTTGATTAGTTTGCACAATAATCACCTAATATTTTATAAAAGCTTCAAATGAATTAATATTGCAGTTATATGAGTTCATATGAATTCAATATGAATAATATTGCAGTTAGTATTAGAAGAATTGCAATTAATATTAATATTTTCTACTCGAGACTACCGAAAGTTAAATTTTTTGTTTCATAGAATTCTTCATATTAACTCCAATGATGTTCTGAATTCACTAGTTGTACACATCGCAAAAAGAAAGCACAACTAATGCAAATCACACAATATTTGCAATATAGCAAAAAGAATTAAAAAAATAAAGTGCCCACGCTCGCTTGGATTTTTAGAAAAAATGACTAAACAATCGACACGATATTAATCGTGTAACAAATTATATCGTTGTTGATTACATTCGCGATAAATTCTGAGAATAATGTAATTTATTATTTTGCGTAATTTATCCTTAAAAATGACAAGCGTTTGATCGATGCTATACAACATAAAATAATTATTTACATTTTTTATTTCAACATTTTTGTGTTCATTTACGATTATTTATATTTTGAAGTATGATTCCTTATGTCTTAATACGATTCTTTTTCAATTGTTATTTAAAACTTGTGTAAAACAAAACAGTTATTACTTAAATTTTTGTCACTTTTTTCTCAAATCGTACTAAACTATTAGTTTACTTTTCGCTCAGAAATATTCATTGGCAATAAAATATAAAAATATAAATGCAATATTATTTAGTGAAGTAAAATAAATATAATATCATTTATTAATAAAAATAAAAAATAAAAAGCAAAAAAAATAAAAGAAATAAATGTAATATTTCCTAGTATTACTGTCTTTACTGATGATAAATTTGTTCACCTTGGCAATACATGAAAAGAGTAAACAACCAATCTATATTTTTCCACCACTCTCTATATTTTCTCATACATTTAAAGACAGAGGTCGTACAACTGGACAACTGATCGATCGAAACGCAGTCGCGTTTCAGACTTCGGACGAGAAAGACATATGTGAAAAGAGCTAGACTGCTCAAACCAAGTTCCGATTCCCAAATTCAAACAGTCCCAATCATTTTCTTGCATGTAATCCCACTTCAGGTGATTTACATAATAGTGTCGCTTAATGTTGTTAATTAACGAGTCAGTTACACAATTCTTATACTCTTCAGTGAATATCAGCAAAAGTGAATGACTCAATCCAATGTGAACGTTCGTAAAAGTAGAAGAATATCTTATTCATATTTGAAGTATTAGAAAAGTGACATTCCAATTCGTGTGTGTTCACATCGTAAAGTGCGTAGTGGTATTTTCACACAAAATACTTCTTGTTCGTCTATCAAATAAGATACATATATTTACATTTATTAAGAACAGGCATGAACACATTTTATTTCACATAAAATAAACTAACAATTTAACTTCAAATAAATTAATAATAACATAAAATAAACTAACAATTTATAATGAATATTCCGATTAATCAATGATTTTAGAGATAATGATAATTTTTTGGAAATAAATAACTTTATTTACATGGAGTCAAATTCAAATGAATCAATTTCAAACTTCTTGTTTGAATTAACACGATCTTGAATAAAATTACGAATAATCTAATGTAATAAGTTACGACGAAACTACTTATTAACAATATTATTATACGAGGTACTTGTGAAATTATATGAATAAATAAATGAAATATTGAATAAACATTTATATAAGTATAATACAAAAAATAAAATGGAAAGTTATTTCAAATCATATTCACTTAAAAATTTATTTCAAATCATATTCATTTAAAAATTTATTTCAAATCATATTCATGTTTAAATAAACTAACGCATAATTATGTCAGACCGTTAAAGAAATAAGATTATATATTATTCAGCTCTTTTAAAATACATTATTTAAATAATGTCAAAGCGTGGTTGCGAATTTCTAGCGACAGCGGATATTTCTAATGATACAATACATATATTGATTCTACTATTGGAAATATATATATATATATATATATATATATATATATATATATATATATATATATATATGTACATATAAAATTATTGAAACGGAACTAATTGATTTAAAATTGCAGCGATATTGTGTTATTCGTTTGAATTTTATGTCATTACGAACAAATACGCAGACTGCTTGTCAAATCTCGTTTTAACATTCCAATAAGAACTGTGTTCGTTCCAACTCACAACTTGTAAGTCGGTATTTCAGTTTTTGTTTTCATCATTTGTTGTTTCTAGTTCACTTTTAATCCATTAAATCTACTATGTTGCAAATGAAACATTTGTTAATAATAATAACCATTATTATAAATATCAGAAAATTTTCCTTTGTTCTATAGAAGTGCTACAAACTTGCAACTAAAACCGGGAACTTCAATATAAATTCACATTTGTTATGTAATAATTTCATCATATCATCGAAGATACATATTTCAAAAATGTTTGATGTCATGGTGTATATTGAGTTAAAATGTATCTTTAAAACAAACAAATATTCATTTTTAATAGTTAATATTTCTCTATCTTTGGACGAAAATCTATAGAATAAAGGAAAATTTTCTGATATTTATAATAATGGTTATTATTATTAACAAATGTTTCATTTGCAACATAGTAGATTTAATGGATTAAAAGTGAACTAGAAACAACAAATGATGAAAACAAAAGCTTGAAATATTAGTGTGTATAAAATTGCAAATTTACATGAATAAAATCCAAAATATACAAGGCAGACTGCAATATATTACGCAATTCACACGCATCAATTGAATTGCATACAAAAACATATAATAATACAACAACAAATAAATATGATATTAAAATTATAAAATAATACAACAAATAAATATGATATTCAAATTTTGCAATAAAATTATAAAATAATACAACAAATAAATATGATATTAAAATTTTGCAATAAATCAGTGAAGTGATATAGAAGACTCTGCATTCAACATTTCATAATTTTTACTTTATAATCTTAATATAATCGCGATTCGAAATTGGAAATCTCCTGTTTCAGGTAGTTAAACAACGTATTATAATTATTAATTTGCACATCAAGTAATGTACTGGTCTTTGTAAAAAATATAAAAATTTTTTTAATATACAGTATATGTATATTCGCTTGTATTCAAACTGATTTTTGTTCGCGTGTTTTCAGTTGTTGTGACAGCGATTTCCATTTCTAATGCAGGTAGCAGCGAGCAATTTCGCAATTAAGAATATAAAGCTATCATGACATTGTATCACTTGTTTACACAAAGCATATGTTTAATTACATCATTCTTTGCATGGATGTGAGCAAATGCATATGTCGTTACATTCATTGTAACATCTATCTATAGACTACATTATATAGTGCTTGGTATACAGTGAGCAACGAAAGTATTCGAACGACATGATAGAAAATAATTGATTGCACAAAAATTGTATAATAAATTGCAATTTATTGAAACAAATTGTTTTTATACTATTGTATATACATTTCCTAAATATATGCAAAGTTAGAGAAAAAATTAAACCATAAATAAACAAATTACAGAACATTTTTCACGGATACATATAAGGCATAACAAAAGTATTCGAACGCAATTTTAATAGTCATGACAGAATGCAATATATGTGATTATATTGCATTTTAATATCTAGTTGAGCCACCCTTGGCTTTAATAACCATTCGAAGACGATTTTCTATAATATTGACTAACTTTCTAGTAACACTTGAATCCATAGAGTGCCACGCAGTTAGGATATTTTGTTTTAAAGAGACTTTACTCGTTATATTATTTCTTTTAAGTCTCCTATCGAGTTCGTCCCATAAATGTTCGATGGGATTTAAGTCAGGGCTTTGTGGTGGACTGGGTAATGAATGGGGTACATTATCTAAGATCCATTTTTGTACTTTATTTTGGCCGTATGTTTAGGGTCTCGATCCTAAGGAAGCAAAAATTTCTTGACACATTTAATTTTTCGGCACTATTGATTAAATTTTCTTTTAAAATATTTAAATATTTAGTTTTGTCCATGATTCCATCGATGAATACGAGATTTCCCAGGCCCATTAGCAGACATGCAGACCCATACCATTACGGAGCCTC
Organism: Frieseomelitta varia; assembly: GCF_011392965.1. Classification (NCBI taxonomy): domain Eukaryota; kingdom Metazoa; phylum Arthropoda; class Insecta; order Hymenoptera; family Apidae; genus Frieseomelitta; species Frieseomelitta varia. The sequence continues at coordinate 81,313 of NW_025110073.1, forward strand.
CACCATGTTTTACTGTAGACTTCAAATTTTTTGAATCCAACTCCTTATTTGGCTTCCTCTTTACTATTCTCTTACCATCCGAGAAAATGACAGTGTTCCAAAAATTTATGTCCTTATTTATATATTCTTTGGCAAATTTTAAACGAAGTAATTTATTCTTCTTGCTAACGTATGGTTTCTCTCGTGGGACTCTACCATGGAAATTGTTTTTCTATAACATTCTTCGACATAATTGAGCGTGCACTTCTTTATTAAAGTTTGTAACAACCATTGTTGCCAATTTTAGAGCAGATGTAAACGGATCTTTCTTTATTTCACGCAGAAGCAATTTTTCTTCCCGTGGTGTTAATTTTTTTGGACGCCCAGATCTTTGTTCATTTGCAATACTTCCGTTCGTATTATACTTTTTTATTATATAATGAATTGTTGATTTGTTTCTGCTTACAAGAGAAACAATTTTTTTATATGATTTACCTTCTTTGTGCAATTTAACAATAATTTCTCATTCGGGTTTACTTGTCTCTAATGTTTTACCACTCGTTATTTTGAATTACAGGTTAACGTTTAACTTTCGGTTCCGTTTGCTCTCAAATACTGTTGGAAATGCATTCTAAAGATCTTTTTTTTTTTTACATTTAGACCTCGCGACAGTCTGTCTTGTGTTTACAATGTAGTGTTTATAATTCAGCGTTCGAATACTTTTGTTACGCCTTATATGTACTTAATCGTGAAAAATGTTATGTAATTTGTTTACTTATGGTTTAATTTTTCTCTAACTTTGCATATATTTAGCAAATGTATACACAATAGTATAAAAACAATTTGTTTCAATAAATTGCAATTTATTATACAATTTTTGTATAATCAATTATTTTCTATCATGCCGTTCGAATACTTTCGTTGCTCACTGTATATACACCTTACATATATAGCATTTCACGCAACATTTCTTAATAAATATTAGAAATGAGAGGACCTGTAGTCAAATTAGCATTTGCATTTGTATAATTCATGGTAACTTGGCGCTCGAAAATTATGAAATTAAATGTTTTCGCGAAATATTTCTAATGATGTCAAAATTATGTTGCAGTAATTATTGAGTACCTTGTGTCATTGGAAGTCTCAATCTCAAATACTTGGGCATCACTTTGTATTCAATACATCAGTTACTTATTTCTTCTGTTAGAAAACATTACTAATAATATTTCAATATATAATAATTATATGTAACAATATGCTAATATATAAATTATACATTGCTAATAATTTTCGATATTTATTTATGCAGAATGTACGATTATTACAAATGTTAGTAATTTCAAATTTCCATCATAGTAACATCCATTGTGCATTAATAATTATTACGTGATGTATAAAATTAAATTACATGTAAGTTTCGATCAGATGAAACAACAAATTTAATTTTCCATATTTATTATTCTAATAAAGTATAACGATGAGTACGTGAATAAAATTTCTTATACGAATAAAATTTTCTGCTTTAAAAATAAATAATGCTTTGTTTCGAATGAAAGTATTGAAATCGGAGAATTGTAATTACAGTATTCTATCACTTTGATATTAATTCTTTATACTGAAGTTATTTTAATATTTAATCGTTGAATTCTGTTTGATACTATATTTACACTGCAACTTTGATCTTATATTTTTATAAAATTTCGTGTAATTGAAGGTGCAATCAATTAGAGAGTGATTCCAAGTGAAAGGACAAATAAACATATAAATTTACAGAAGAAATTTCTCTTTATATCGTTTTCTACTCGTGAAAATTTAGTTTGTGAAAGAATTAGCTACATGTATACATTTAAATATGTTCATGATCTACGAATCTCATTTAATTATACTTCACTGTATATTTATCGGTACTTCATAACCAAGGATTCATACAGCTACGTCATATTGCTTTTTGCATTTATATAATATCTGTATTATTAATAGTCGTATACAAGGAGAAAAGACTATCATTAATTCATCAATTAAATAAATAAGTAATTTCATATTTCATATCAAGAGATCAATAGATTTACACATTCAGATACTTTCGATATAATCATGCAAATTTCGCTTACGATTTCAAGTATAGTTGTATTTATATAAATAATTGTCCAATATAACAATTCTCGATCGAAGCTTCCAATATAACTCCAAAAACTCCAAAATGGATTATTATATTATTTGCCTCTATATTTTATGTTAACACAGTGTTCGGTTTATAAAGTCGTAAAATTCAAAGGAAATATTTTATACGTGTATTATCGATATTAGAATAACACAAGTTCAATTGATAACTATGAGTGAGACTAATTTTAAACAAGAATATTTTAAACAAGAATATTTTAAACAAATTAATGAACTGATTTTTAATGAAAGTAAAGGAATTGAAGGGATTGAAAAGTGTCGATGATAATGCGAGGATAATGTAGGGAGTGGTAATGTGAGGAAATGCGTTTCGTCTCAGAGATCGTTGCCTAGACTCATCCAGGGGGGTTGATGGCAGCGAGACTCCTTACCCCAAACACGCTTGTTGTTCTAACTACTCGCTAAGGCTGGACCGGTCACCCATCCTCTAGCGGTGTTCCGTACTCTATTAACGTCGAATATCGTTAGACTTCGACGCTAAGCGCACAGCCACTTGCGGCTTGTACAAGTCGGTGTTTGAAACTCGTACTCGAGTGACTCGAGGCCGCTACAGAATGTTAAGTTTGATCACACAGAATGAACTTGGTAACTAAAATAAAAATAATAATATAAATCTATATATCTCTAAAATATAATAATTTTTTGAGTGTTGAAGTTGGGAACCTGAGTTTCCAATGAATATTCTCTATAACGAGCGATTAAAAAAAAAATGTATTATTTTAAAAAGTTGATTGAAACAATTAACCTATGATTTCTTTAGCTTACTGAGTGTTAAAAACAATAATAAACAAAATCTCCTGAAATTTCTGGTTATTGATTCACTTATACATTGCATTGTGGTAAATACACGTATCGTTTGCAAGGACAGGAAACAACTTGTTGCATACTATAATTATATATCTATATATGTACTATACCAGTAGAAATGACTACATATCAGATGATTAACTGTAAAAAATTGATAATATTATATTTTCAATATTGATGAGAAAGCTGTGTTTTTCTAATCCGTATGCGTTCACGCACGATATTACGAGAAACAGAAAAAAATATATCCGTTCTCATAAATTTGCCTACGTCTTTTCCTTTAAATCGCATATTTAATCGATCCTAAGTTCATTGTGTAAAAGCTAGTACTTTCTGCACAATGAAATTTTCTGCTTCATTGTATTTTATCATTGTAGTAATTAACTTTCTACTATATACTGCTGATATAAAATTGGTCCTCATAAACACGTGCAATTAGTTTCGCTATTTAATCTTTAATGTAAGTCGTTTTAGAATCACATGTCAGTCAACTAATGGAGGTAATTTCTATTAATATAAAGTAATAAATGCAGTATAATTACATAATATATTCTTTCTTTTTTGTCCTGTTCTATTGTTGCATGAAGTTGATTAATTCTTTAAATGAATTGAACAAGAAACACATAAAAAAAACTAGAAATATGGTGTATATATTGGTATGTTATATTCCTACAGAAAGTTAGATTAAGTTTTACTTATGAAGAAAATTACTGATTACCATTAAAAATTTCTTGAATTTGTTGTAAAACAGTTGCTCTTGTCACTATTATTAAATTAATTTAACGCAATAGTACCCAAATCAATTCAGAAACTTTCATTCCTCTTGTGAGCACTCATAAATGTCTTTCAGATATAGGTTACTTTGTATTAAAGAAAAAAAAAACATTAATTTTAAAAGAATATTTAAAAATTTGTATCAGTAATAGTGAAAGATTGTATGCTGGAAATAGTATACATATTTCTTCATTTAAAGTAACAACAAATATTGAGTGATTAAAATTTTAGAAAGCCAGTTGTATATATATGTATATATAGGTCTACATAACAGAACATTCTCTTTATTCTTATAATATTAATTATATGTGTTATTATGTTAATATTAAACATTCTTGAGCTCTAAATCTAATAGTGGTCTAGTTTATATTTCCGTTGGACATTCTTTGGAATGTTGTCCTTTAATATTTACTTGATCGAAGAAGAACCTCTATCATTTCATCAAGTAATCAGGAAAGAATTTTTACTTTTTATCGTGAAGTGAAGTAGTCTCATTTACAAATAATTCATCACTGGGTTAGATAAGACAAGTTCACATCCACTGCTGAAATCAAAACACTTTTGAATATCTAGAAGTCTCGAGAGTACAGTCAGTACAGTCAATCGTGTATGTTGCATCAATATCCAATGTTTTCGATTCCTTTTCATTATCCTGAAAATCATTTTCATCGATGCAATCTGAAAAAGAATAAATAAATACACTTTTCCACAGTATGAGAAGATTCTATTAATTTGTATATTTATGTTTACTCCGTGAAATTGTTATGTAAGTATAGTTTGATTATAATATTATGCAGACAAATATCATATTATGAAATTTTTAATATTTTTTAGCTATTAGGTAAAAAATGCAATGAACAAAAGTTCGTTCGAAGAAATCATCTCCGAGAAAAATACCGTTATGCACAGAGGAATAGTAAACTTATTAGAAACTTATAACTTAATAATGAAGTTAGTATTTTTTGTTCAGAATAAGATATTTCCGCAAATTATATGTGTGCAAATGTGTATTGACTTATTGAATTTAAATATTTCTGTTCAAATCCTTTTACATTACACAGAAATAGATTACATTGTATGCTTATATGTTAATCCATTCTTTGCTTGAAGCTGGATTAAGTATCTGGAATACAATTTTTCATTCATCTACCTATTAATTTTATCACCGTCAATATATTAGGTTGTCCGAAAAGTTCTGATAATAACACAGGTGTTCAACTCATAACACAGAATTGGAAGTTTGCCTACTGTAACTGTGTATGTAAACTTGAAGAACAAAATGTTAGATTCTAGATTTAAAACAATGGTTAATTTAAAATTTAAGACAATAATTAAAAGATAACGTTGCAACGATTCTTGTTGAAATGGTTGACAAAATAATAACAAATCCTTAAACCTAGATTAGAATAGAATAATGTAAAATATCTCACAATAGTCTTTTTCAAAAAAATTTAATGACATTTTAGCATACTTGAATTGATATGAGGAACATACTGAAGATTAAAAACTTAAACCTTTTTTCCATTCTAAGAATCGTCAGATTTCTATTCCCAATTCTGTATTGTGCTATACACTATATTCTTAATAGTATATTCTGTTATTAAGTATATTCTTCCTAAATCTCCAGGATAATATCCGATAGAGATAATTATATCAAGTAATATACATGTATTCATCGTATAAATTTGCTAATACAATGTATTCATCGAAAGTCTGAAATTTTTTGTACTCTAATTTACCACACTATTTTTATATTCTACTAATACTTTATACTGTACTATTACTATCATTACACTATACTTTATAATATCTTTTATACAAAATAATTTTTAATTTGTATTTTATGTTGCGGTATTCTTTTGACGCGAAATTTGATTCATATTCATTATGAAACTATTTCAATGTATATAGCAGTTCTATAATAATTTTTATCCGAAATTAAAACAGGAAGAGTTTCAAAATAAAACTGTTTTCATTTCTTTCTTTTACACTGGATCAAAAAGGAATATACGTACGTATCTTTAATCTACATTTTTTAAATATCTTTTTGTACTAACAATAAGATAATGTCTTTATACTTGACAACTTTAGTGAGTTCTATATATATTTAATGACGTAGTAAAAACAATTATGAAATAAAACAAAAATTATAGTCAAGAAAATATCGATAGAAACTATTGCTTTTAATTTAATTAAAGAATACCTTATATGTCATTATTTCGTTTGTTACACATGTACAATTTGACATTTTACTTCTTATGTTTCTTTGCAATGCCTGAAAAATTGTTTCTTTGCAATGCCTGATTAGCGTATGATTCATCATTTTTTGTAACAGGTATTCATTATTCATTATTCTATCGAATCATGCACAGTTTCGCTGCACAGTGTATATTCTGAAACATGTCCATCATCCTAATTTCTGTTGACGGAAGTACTTTAGAATCCAATTCAGTATTAGTCCTTTTCCATGCGAGTCCTTTTCCGTTTTGCTCGTCAGCACGACAAATATTGAATTTAAGCACATTAGAAAATAACATTATTTTTAATATTGCGGTTTATTATGCAGATTCATACTTTGGAAAATGCAATGCAGAATAGTAGCACAAAGCTGTTTTATATGGAGATTATAGAGAGCATCATACTTTAATTATTTTATATACATATTATACTTTTATATATTATACGTATCCTGCAATTGTGCGTTATAGTATATCGTATAAGCTCTTCAATATCCGCAGTCTAATAATGAAAATATAAATAAACATACTAATATATTTCTGATGTAGCATTCTAAATCGTCAATTTTTCTAGACCATTAGATCTCGAGATCTCTCTTTACAGGTTAAAATACGTAATTCTATATACATATGTACACTTTTTGAGTTAAAATCACAGTTACATACCGGATATTTCAGAATTATATTTACACGATCAGAATTATATTTACATGATGAAGACTCTTTAATAACTTATGAATAATTCTATCCATAGATTGATCGTCAACAGTTAACGGTGTATCTATTTGAATAGAAATTGCAAAAAATTAATTACTTCCTAATTGCTTATATCTATTTATTGATATAATTATTTATATCTTTCATTATATAAGATTTATTCTATGTGTTGTTTATTACTTATTCTTTGCTTTAAGCATTTATGTTTACGTCTTAGAAAATGTACTACTTTATTCAGATAAAATTTTTGGTGTCCAAAAAATAAATTGTCAAATTTTGATATCTTACTCTAATGCTACTAACCAAGAAATAAGATTACATGAATATAGAACCAAAAATTTTCTTTTTTCGAGCAATTTGAATTTGTATTTATGGGAATTGTTTAAAACTTTAGCTTATAACAATAACAATGCTGATAGCCTGAAAATAGCCTGATATTCAAAAATCGAATTATACCCTCACGTACTTCAAATTTGGAATACATTAATAGTTCTCGACATTTAGGATAGTCGATAAGAAACATGCATTGTAACAAAAAAAAAAAAAAATGCATTTTTAGCAATATCCTTAAATAAATTATATATTTCTATAGGATATAAATAATATTATTTATGAATAAATATAAGTTATACATTCATTGTGATCAAAAAATATTTGAATCTTGGGAAGGAAAAGTTTCTAGACTTATAGTTTATATGACTTTCTTTCTTCTTTAGTAGCAATGAAATATGTTATCAATGTTTAGTCTCTTATTTCCGTACATTCTTTATATTGTAATATAAATATAATATAAATAATATTTATTTAATGAACATTATAATAGAATAACAAATAATTAAATAAGACAAATTATTTTAAAACAACACGAATTAACAACTCAAATAAATTCTTTTAAGGACATAATTGACACTTTTTAACAGTTCTTTTTCAACGCTCTCTCACGACTTTCACGACTCTGGTTTTTTTTAATTTTTTTAAAGAAGTGCGCCTACGTTGGACTTCTCACATCATTCATATTTTATATGATCAACAAACAGGCCATCTGTTATATTTAAACATAACTAAAATTAGATTAATTATAATAACCGACAACTGATAATAACCGATACTACAATATGTAAAAAATGAAATATGAAATAGTGCGAAATTTGTGAAAATACGACTAGTACCGTGTATTTTGAACAATATCGCATATGTGGTTCCAAAATACAAGTTTCGAGGATACGTCCACGCAAATAGAATACGTAACCATCATAAAGTGTCCTTTTTGAAACACAAGAGATTTTTCACAGTAACCAATGGTTTGAGAAATTAAAATGTGTGTCATTCTCTATCCGCAAATTCATACAGAAATGATTAAGAAATAAGTTCTTAAACCAAAAAAAAAAATATTGAAAACATTAAAATTGTATCAAATAGGACATTTTATTCCATTTCTGTGTACTAATCTTAATACGGTTTTCTCAGTTATATTGTAGAATGGCACAATTTACTATTATTACTACAGACATTGCTACTTTTCATTATGCGAGGAAACCATACATCAGAAGTATATCTACTATGTGTGGATCCCTATTTCGAAAGATTGTGCGTAGTAAGAAACACTCTCTTGAAAATTCCAAATACATCAACTGAGAAACAAATATTTTTCAACAAACCAAATTGTCATGGTCCTACTTTACGCTGCTGCATTCCATGCAGAAATAATGACGACGAAGTATACTTGCAGATTAAATAGAAATACAGTAGATTGGTTCATATGTTAGTATTACCATTAAAATGATATTTTATATTAACATCGCATATACTTATATTGGGTTAAACACATTGAGTGGAACATTATAATAAAAATTCATTCACTCACGTGAGAAATATCATCATACTTATTTATTAGCTAAGTATTGTCTTCAAAATCTAAAGAGAATGAGGAAGGAGTATCTGTCGTTTATATGCAATGTGCCTCGCACTGTGACTGGAGATAATTCTGCGTGTGAAACAGTGTCGAGGAGAAAAAATAAAATTTTTTTATTAAAGTAATATTATGATATGAAGTATAGCAATATAATAATAAAGTAAATACAATAATATAAGTAAATTTTCATAACATTCTTTCATTTTCGAAAAAAGTGAGTTTGCAAATTTATCAATAACTGAATTTAACTAATTTTGTACATGATATGGTGCGAATAATCGGCACGGGGATATTCTATGAGGATATTCTCTATGAGAAAATAAATGAAAAATTTAGAATGAAATGCTTTCGTTTAAGGCGTTAGTTTCGAGAAAAGAAACTCTGAATATGTTTCATTAAAAATTGGCGTACATTTGATAAATTTCTAAATACGATGTTCTTCAAAACAAAGCTTCTTACGAAAAATTTTTATTCTACATTTTTTATTTGTTCTTTTACGTAGAACCACCTTCTATTAAAATTATAGTTTTCTATCACATTTAGAATTAGCTAAATTTAGGTGCATGATAAATTTTCAAATAAATTTTTTAATTGGAAATTAAACGTAATATAAAATTTATACTATATATATAAATTAGATTTAAATTAATGTATAATAAAATAAATATAAAAATAATCAAATTACATCTACAAAATGTCAATATCAAATTGATAATTCAAAATTAATATGATGAATTAAAGAAAAATGAAATTTATATATTCGAATAAATGAAACAATTAATATTAATGTACCAATTAATACATGAATTCCATGAAATCCTGTTGATAAAAAAAAAATTGATCCATAAATTCTATCATTTATACAAAAATAAGAATTTTTATATTCTAATATTTGAATTATAGAAAAATATAAACCTATTAAAATTGTAGATAATAATGCTTTTATACTTTTTTTAAAAAAATTATTTAAAAAATATAAATGATTTAATGTAATATAAAATCCTGAAGTAATTAAAATAAATGTATTTAATAAAGGAATTTCTATATAATTAAATACTTTAATTATTTTAGGTGGTCATATTATATTAATTTCAATTGATGGAGAAATAGATCTATGAAAAAATGTTCAAAAAAATGAAATAAAAAAAAATAATTCAGAAATAATAAATATAATTATTCTAAATTTTAATATAATTTTAATATAAAATGTATGATATCCTATAAATGTTCTTTCACGAATAGTATCTCGAAATCATAAAATTTTAATTATAATTAAATTTATAAATATAATAATTATTAAAAATATAAATTTAAAATTAATTCATAATACAATTGAAATCAATAAATTCGATTTTCATAGAAAACGGAGGCTTTAATAAACAAATTTTATTCTTTCTTCTCGACTCATTTTTAAATGTAACATCTCCCAGTCGATTGACTACGGACATCCTATACAAAGAGGAAATTCTAACATTCAGTATTAATTCTACCTTACTATTCACTTGCTACCTAATGTATTTAAATATATTAACAACATTGATAGCCATAATTATTTATTTGCAATGATTCAGTTCAAAACTTTTCGGATCCATTATTTTAATATGTCTTTGTACATTATGAATTAATGTTGGCTAATTAAATCATATAAAATTCGTTTCTTAACGTCAAGTAATGTAGAATAATAGAGTAATAAAATAATCAGAAAAAATAAACAAATATAAATCTGTCATGCATCTCTTGACGTTTTCAAATATTAAAGTGATAACTCATTTAAAATCCAAACTAATTTTATACTACACGCATGCTAATCTATGTGTATATACTGTATACATATATACATACACTGTGGACTAAAAGTTTGGAATCACTTGCAGATTTTTATCAAAATCGAATATTCTTGTACATTCTGCACTGGTACACTGCAGAGTATATGAGAATATATAAGAGAATACTAGGTATTAACAAGAATGTACAAATTTTAAGTTATAATTGTATTGTTGCATTGAAAATACCCTTGTATAGATTAAAAAGATTAAAAATGTTAAACGTGAACCTTCCTACTACGTAAAATGACAATCTGTTTTCGCGTAATATAGGGCTACCTGATTCTTTTGTCCAATAAGAGTTTAGTACTACAATATTAGACGCCGATTAGTTGACGCTGAAACTGATAAAAGCCACCTTGGCCATACATTGTAATCATTCTCGTTCACGAAGGCATTCAATTGAGATCAGCAGTTAAAATTGTGCAACAATATTTAGAAATGGCAAAAACGATACAGATTAGTGTTTAAACTAGAAGTGCTATTATCACACTTAGAAAAGTTTATTCTTTGCGGAATATTGCAAGCACAAATTGAAGATACCATACAAGAGAGTTCAGAGTACGGTGAAACAATTTCAGAACTCTGGCTGTTTAAAAGACAAATCACAATCAGGAAGACCCAGGATAACATCGAAGGCTGAAGACATTAGAATACAGATTATATGTAAACTTAACAGACGGCCCCACAAATTCGTGCAGATCTTAATCATAGTAGATTGACTTCAGTATCTCTGACCACAATGAAAAGACGACTAAGAGCTGGTGGTTTAAACGGCTGCATAGCTGTCAACCATTGCTTTCATCAAAAAATTGCAAACTGCGATTGGATTGGGCAAAAAGTTACAAAAATTGGACATTTGAGGACATTTGAGAGTCCTTTGGACTGACGAATCCAAGTTTGAATTATTTAGGTTGCACCGAAGAACATTTGTTCGTCGATCTGTAGGACAAAAAATATTGGCAGAATTTATTGTCCCGACTGTCAAATATGGTGGAGGCTCAGTTATGGGATGTTTCTTGACCGTTGGAGAACTGATAAAAGTAGAGAATACAATGAGAAAGGAGGACTATAAGTAGATACTTGAGCAACATGCCATACTACCAGATTGCCATTTAATAGGCCGAAATTTTATTATGCAGCAGGATAAGGACGCAAAACACTCATCTAGATTGTGTAAAGGATTCTTGTTGCTAAAAGAAACACAGGTTTCGAAGAACATGAGATGGCCATCACCAGATTTGAATCCAATTGAGCTTTTATGGGAAGAGATCGATAGAAATATCCGATTCCATTGCCTAACACCAAAGAAACACCTTTAGCAAATACTACAAGAAGCGTAGGAAAATATAAAATTAAAAAACTCATCGCCAGGGTGCCCAGAATGTGCCAGGCAGTCATTAGAAGCAAAGGCGCCTTTTTCAATGAAATGGCGATTTAAGAAAAAAATCTGTTTCCTTATGAAAAAAACGAAAGAAAATGTAAAAATTGTTGTCTACTAAACGCTTTGATAAATAAAATATCCTCAGTTCCTAAAAATGTGTAACTTCCCTTTAATATATCCAGTTTTCCTTAAAACTCGTAGTGGTTCCAAACTTTTGGCCGGCAGAGTATATGCAATATTTAATACACACGATATATTTATATTATATATATATTTACTTTAATTGTTTCAGATAAATTCTAAGACGAAAAAGAATAATCTAAACATATATCTAAATGAAATTCAAATGCAAATATATTGCAATAATGGATCTACAATCACTAATATATGTTAAAATTAAAATAAAATAGCCAAGCTATAGATAACTAAATGTTTGATGTTCGAAATATCATTATCCACAATCAAAAAATGTATCATAACAATTGGGAGTACCGTGTAAAATTTTCTAACTGGTCGTTTCTGACCCCTGAGAATGTATAACTTTGGGATGTATACTTTATCTAACCTAATATTTCCAATGGTACGTTTGGATGAAATGAACGAATGCTCATTCATTCTCCAAATTCATTTGACCAAATTTAAATCCAGCATCCTTCCATTTTCAGTTAATTCTTCGCTAAATGTCAGAATGCATGAGAAATAACTATTGAGCATTCGTGTCGTGGGTTCGAACTATTCAATCATCCCTTCGCATTCGCGGCTCCAAAATCTCAGAACAGTACCTATTACATTTGCATTAAAATCGAAAAAATTGCCAAGATGCATGCCCAGCTTGTTGGGGCAAGTATTACAATAATATGTTGTTTGATGTCTTTTGCTGGGTTTATTTCTTTGAGAACAGACTTTGCAATCTTTCCTAACTCCTGTTAAAATATTATACAGTTTTCCATTCAAGCGGATGTCTTCGGAATCGGAGGTTGAAGTTGAGGCTCGATCACGTGGCTGGCGAAAATCTCCAGTCAGTTGAACTAAAGTTTTCACATACCGCAAGTGATTAAACGACTGTTCTCTTCTTTGCTGTTTAGTAGTTTTATATAGAATATATGAATTTATTGAACAAATTCTAAACCCCAAAAAAAAAAAACCAATTTACGCAACCATTTCAGCGATTTTCTTAAAGAACAGTACGTTGAGGCATACTAATCTGCTCAATCGACACCGCCCATATATTTTATATAATTTATTACTACATTAGTCTTTTTGACGGTAACTTCAATTCCACCTCGTAAAATTCGTTTTACAGGAGTCATTCCTGCATTATTCCAGTTGGTCAAGTATGTGACAACCCTCTTGTCCTTCCATGCTAAAACTTATGTATTTCTTTTTCGATATGCTATGGTCGATTTCTTGCGGAATTTTTTTTTTTTATTTGCACTGGTATATGCTTCCTGTTTGTTAAGGTAGTTCAAACTGTCAGGTGGCATTTCAATTTCAATAATTCTTCAGCCAAAATAAAGCTCGTATAAATTTTTTGTCGTCTCACACCTCTTACTTCCTCACTATCTTCTCCACTGGACTCGTTCGTTTCGTCGTGTAATTCGTCGCCAAATCAATGTAATTTCCTCGTTTAAAGTCGCAAAATCGAATTCGTCTGAACTTGAGCTGATCTGATCTTGATCCATATTTTTAGAGCTCGAAAACTTTTAAACTGCTATACTCACTGCCTGTTTCAACCGAAAGCTATGCTGAGACTAACTAAACTAGGCCAAGATTTGGCTAAGAATGTAAGTCGAGCCTAGTTCACGAAAGTACTTCAGATAAAAATATCTTATCGCACATCGTAAATAAATAGATCCAGTTCCAAAACGCCGTAGTGCAGGTACAGCGCATTTCGACTGGACGCATCAAACCTCCCGGGCGCCGTAGCAGCGCCGCTCGAATGGACGCTTCAAATCGGCCGGGCGCTGTAGCGGCGCCGCTCGAGTGCAAAGGGTTAACTATATTGTTGAAATCAACAAGTTGAATAACTTTCTCCTTCCAAGAAAATGTCAATTTTTTAACAAATATAAAAATTATCGAAGAGAGTGTGATTCATGTACAAGTTTATTCCCGAATTTTGTCGATGTGCAAAGGAATTTTGAGGGTTCACTTAATTTAAAGGTATCATTCCTGAACTTCCTCCGATGCTAATTTGGAGACTAATATATCGTGAAATTTTGAGACTTCGCGGATCTATGATGTGTTTATTATTATTGAACAATGGAGCAAACTTCAAATTCTCTCATAATCCCAGGAAATTAAAACAATAAACCATTAAAACAAAGTATACGTGAATATAAAAATCTTAATCTCAGAAGTAGCAGAAAAATTCGACATGCAATAAACATTTTTCATGTCTTAACGTATATTTAAAATCTCTAATTTGAATATATTATATCCAGAATAGTATTTTAATCGCAATTAAAGAATTGACAATTACCCCGAAAACTCGAAAAAAGATTTCATTGGCAAAAGTATTCGTCATTTGGAACAAAATAACTTTGTCCTAATATACTGTTTGTATCAGTAAAAATGACGAAGATATTAAGATAAACAAGATAGGAGAAACGCTTTGTAGATGTACAATGATAATTATTAACGCTCGAATACGTGAACTACGCGGACACTATAATTACATACCAAAAAAATTCATACAATAGTAGAGCTAGGCTCATTTTCAAAATATTTTTCATTTTATCGTAAAATATCTTTACACCACGGGTGAACAAATGAAGATACATTTCTCGTTGAAAATGCTATAAATTGTCACAGTACGCAAAAAAATTGAAAAATTTTTTTATGACTGAATCTACAATGAATTTGAAGATTAACGCATCACTCTTATAATAACTTTAACGTATGATCTTTTGTTGCCATTTTACTAAACTGAATATCAGGCTTAAATGATAAAAATTCAAGAAATCGTAATATTTTCGTTTGATATTGAAAATTCAATAAATTGGAGAAAAAAGAACATGCCGTAAGTTTTAAAGTGTCGTTATATATTTAATCATGAAATGATACAATTTTTAAATGTTTTCACGTACTATGATAATTTATATTCGAGAAGAAACAATCTTTGCTACATAATCTAAAAACATTTTAAAATAAAATGAATAATGTACATATTTTAAAAGTCTTTTAAGCTTCAGCCTTTAAAATGAGATTAAGTTTATTATTGTATGTTAATTTTTAAAAAATTATGAAAATTTATGGGAGTCCCAATATTAATTAAAAGTTCAATATTTATGGGAGTAACAGTATAACTTTTGCTTCTGCATCGGAATCTGAAAAATTGATTTCATGCTGTTTAATTTCTCGAGAAGTACCCGTTTATTCTACCTACGATTATTCTTTATTATATTATGTATTAATTTACATTATTTTATTATATTATATAATAGTTAACTATAATTTAATTGCGAATAGATACGAATAAAAATAATACCAAGTGAACATAATACATTATCAAAGCATAGTTTATAGTACATCGATATTGTTATTTCATGAAAATCAGCCTGTCATATCATTATTCATGTTACTTGAGAATATTTTTTACAATTACGTTTTGTGTCTGATATATACATCAAGGATATAATATAGTTCACAAAGTCTTTTATTCAAAGTAACAATGAATTCAGCAAGAATATAAGAAGATGAGAATTTTAAAGGAAATTCAAAGATTCATTTCGAAAACAGGAAATATAAAGATTCATTGTTTCAAAATAAATGTAATATCAAAGAGCATAATAAAATTAATCAGCAAGTGTATTCAACTATCAAACGTACAAACAATGCAAAGATACAATGCAAAAATTTTAAACAGCTAGGTACACACCATTACATTTTTTTTTCCAGCAACAATATTGATCATACAATATTTCAACGATGTTCTCAATTTAGTATCCACGATAATGCAATTCTGGATTAGTTTGGAAATAATCCCCGTCACTGCAATCTAAAACAGGATAAAAATATTCTCATCATAGTAAAAAGCAGTACGTTAAAAGAAACATAGCACTTTCTGAAAAAAGTTTTCATAAAATGTAACACTTCACGAGATTCATAAAAGACTTCACGATGTCTATTATGTCTAGCACAAATATTGCACAAGGAGAACGTTCTTAATACTTTACAAAACGCGAAAAAAATAAAATGCACAACAAGGCAATAGCCCTAAAAGAAATTCTGACATCAATTTTCAAATGACAGACTCTTCACAAAAGAACTGACTCTTCTTTTCGTAACCTGTAATTTTCATGCTGCATATACGTTGCTATGAAACATAGAAATGCGAGGAAATACGCGGAATTGATCGACACTTTCCCCTATGCCACAGAGACAATTTTTTCTCAAAATTCAGCGCAATTGTGCGAAAATTGCAGGGGTATAGGAAGAGAAAGAATAAAAGTAACGTTTCTTCTCGAAAAGACATTCATTATTCACGCACATCGATAGTTATTTTCCCCTCATGTGTAATTTACAAGTTTATAGCACGCAATAGTATCAATATTTTTGTCCTTCTCTTTAGTTTTCTGCGAAATGTGTAAAGTCACAAATGCGGTCAAACGATTCCCGACCGTCAAAGAGAATGGACTTCATTGACTATAAGTATACTCTTGAAATTCTGCTCCTTCGTTATGGCACTGACATCATACAAACCAACGAAATTAAGCGTAGCGCATACGATCGTATGTTTACTACTTCTTCTCGGTTCAATAATTTTGGTGGTAAGGATATTCCACTAATTCGTACGAAATATAATTATTTAATCGGTTTTCTCGTACATATATCGATGCATTACTTGCGAAAAAATTAATCTTTTATTTATATTCATGTTACCAATCGTTGCAGTTTTCTCTTGTAAAAAACAACACTTGCACCTCTCAATTGTTAACATTGCAAGTAAGCATTAGCATTTTGATAGCAAATGTAAATATAATACATGGTTTATTACTTGTGAAATCTATAAATGTAAGTTACGAAGGTTCAGTTAATTTTAAATAATCATTGTAATATCCTGTCATCATATAACACTTTTTCTGGATTTTTCAAGATAGAGGAATGGTTAAAGAATATAAAATGTGATTGGAATGACTTACAAGACAAGGAAGAATTTGAAATACTGAAAACACATGTGGCGATGAGAAATCGTTATACAAATATTTATTTAAGTAAGAAGTAAATTAACCGTCGCATAAGGTAGCGAGGAAACGTATAACGATAATATTTTACATTTAAGATGCATTACAGTTTCATTTTGAAGCGGCTATTTCATTCTTACAGCGTCTCTTCCACCTTGCACTCTCGAGGTTTTAATACCTAGAAACGAAACTCATCTGTGTTTATTACCGATTGCTTCAATGATGCTTCAAGAAAAATCTCGAAATTATTATTTGATTGTCATTTTGGCGAACATTACAAATATTTTAATTCCAACAGTTATCCATTCTTTTTTTTATTGACTACTTTGCATGACTACGTGGACAAAATTGCTGTGTGATTATAGTTTCGATTCTGTATAAATAGCAATTGGATATTATGGAGTTTTTCACACTTATTAATTATCAAATGAAAAATGCTGTGGATGAAAATTCGATAGAAATAGCCATTTCCAAGAAGGATATCGTTATACGCAACAAAATAATAACTGCATTGGAAATTTATAAATTAATAATGAAGTTAGTATCTTCTCAGTTAAGTGCTAATTTGGCAATATTTATTGCAAAATTTATTTTTGGAAATAGTTGCTATCTCTAAAATTAAATATTTTAAATGATATCTTAAGTTTTCTTACATTAACGTGAAATTAGACTCATTATATTACGTAGACATGGTTATATTATATCAATTCATTCTTTCTCGAAGATGGATTAGATATCTAAAGCACAATTTCATTCCCCTACTTATCAACCTTTGTAGGAATATCAATATTCCGCCGTGGTGTCATGTTCAATGTAAATAGCATCATCGTATTGAAAACATAGCAGACATAATGTAACTTGTGATTACTAATTATGTAATTATATGGACAAAATATAAGGTTCGAAATTTAAAGCAACGATTAATTTGAGATTTATAACAATTAAAATTACTGGATTTCTTGATGAAATTTAAATGATAAAATAATAACAAATCTTTGAATTTCAGTTGGACTAGTCTCTGAAAAAATAATGGAATACATCTATATTGACATACTTACTTAAAAAATAAAAACTTGAATCTACTTCATTTCAGAAATCTTCAGATTCGCATTCTCAACCCTGTATTTTATTACATTTATGGTATATACTGTCTAGATTTCCCGGACGATATCCCATGGACATAGTTTTGCCACGATTGTAAACTTTGTTATCATTATAAATATTATATTGATCGTTATTAGTGTATACTATGCAATAAAATCCATATTCGATGAAAGTCAGAAATTTGTAACGAAATGTAACGAAATTTGTACAAAACAATGTAACGAATCTTGTAGTATAAATTGCCTTCAAATGCAATAAGCCTGAAAGATCATAAAGGAGAAATATTTCTTATTGCTTTTGTTTGCAGACATTCTATTTTTTTAGTAATTTCTCTCTAAAGCAATTTTATAGTTGTGCATAATCACTCGTCTAAACAATGCATCTGTTTTTGAGTGAATGATCTGTACATGGTCGAACTGTACAGAAATGCTTTAACTATATTATAGAAAACCATGTTAATTATCTAACTTAAATTTAACTTGTAGCGACCTCTACTTCGTAGAATTTAAATCAACGCCATTATAATGAACCAACGTTTATTAAATCGTTCCGTCGAGATGTGTATTTCCTATAAACAATGGAATATTTAAAAATTGTTAGTAATTTTATTATCACTATGGATGTTTACAAATACTTATATATATTGTAACTATAGTAGAAATGTTTACAAATACTTATATATATTGTAACTATAGTAGAAATTCTTACAAATACTTATATATATTGTAACTATAGTAGAAATTCTTCATTCGTTATTTGATTTTCGTTGTTATATATTCGTTAATTAATATTCGTTATTTGATATTTGTTATTTATCATTCATTAGTAATTATATATTTGTTACAATTATAATATTTTTAAATACGGAGTTATTATTTAAATTTGTAGTACTATGATTGAGAATAATTATCAACATAATTACTACAAACTAACTCCATGTTGCTATTTTTTTGTAAATGTAATTTTGAATCTAAATATCTAGGTATGCTTGCTACCCATTTATAATATTATGTAAGTATGCAAGCTTCTTATTTGGACATTTTAAAATCATTAGTAACAGTAATTATGATTACCTACTTCTTTGGTTGCGAACAAAACTTCTTCTCTAATTACCTACCTTTCAAAGATAATTCATCTTTGTATAATATAATGCGAATAAATTTTAGATATGTCAGTCACGTGCTCTTTTTTTTAATTTCGAGTGATATAGTAATAATCAGTATTTATCATGCTTTCTGTAAATTTCAAATATTAATTTGGTAACAAATTTTGAATCCAGAATAATTTTATTACCTATGTGCATGCATACTAATTTATATTGTGAATTTAATTTTATGTTATAAAAATATGATTATTCTAATTGTTTCAGATAAGTAGTGATTTTTTTAAGTGACAAAAGGATAAATTGTTCTGTAAGCGAAACTAAAATCCACCAAATTAAAATCAAACACAGTTCGTGCAAACGTTTACATCGCAATAAGGAACTTATAATCACTAATGTATATTAAAAAGAATAAAAATCTCAAGAACTGAAAGGATATTCAAAATATTCTAACACAATTGTAAGTTATTCAATAACTAATTCGCAGTTAATGTGTTAATTTTGTATTAGCTCTTCCAATGACATCATTTGGAACATATGCAAGGTACTTTAATACAATTATTTCCAGAACTATTCTTTATTCGAAAAAATGTTTCACACAAAACCTGTACTGTTTCGAAGGGGAAATAATCAAATGCAATTGGTTTGTTTGTAGTTACAGACGTGAAAGACATATGAAGGCTAACTTTATTTTCTTAAATGAATATATAATTTTTTACACATTTTACGATGCATCCTGACATTCTCTATAAAAAGAAATATTAACCTACATTTGACGAAAAACTATTCGTGTAAGAAATATTTTAACTTTAATTCTGAATGTATGAAACAATGTATGAAGGTCGACGAAGGACAAGGGTAATATTCTTGTATGTAATATAATATTGTATGTAAATAATATATATATATACATAATGTGTATAATAATAATATAACTTGTATATAATATTCACACTGTTCTCATTTTTCGTGCAATAGATTTTAATTAAAATTAAAGTTGAAATACTTTTTAAATTAGTAATTTTCCAACTTACGTAAATTAATATCTCTTTATAGAGAATTCCAACTTACGTAAATTAATATCTCTTTATAGAGAATATCAAGCTGCATCGTTTAATTCGATGAATCAAAAAGTTATTATTCCATTTAAAATAGTGGAGATAATAACGAAATCTCCACTTATGAAAAAAAATTACATAACAATCACAAAATACATATATTTGTATATATCACAGAATGTGGTCCTCCAAACCATACAACATTTGTGCAAAAAATTTTTTTCGTCTAACTTTGGAAGTTATTCGAGGTGAGCAAGTTAAGAGCGCCAGCCTGTACAGTATGTAGTATATTGTATTCTTTTTTTACTTACAAAAGGAATTAGTCGATCATCGAATACAGTTTGTAAATTAATCGGTCCGATCCGATGTTTCTCTAAATAGAAGAAACTGGCTTGCCGCTACTGTGACAATATTGAATTTATAAATTATATTAGACTATTCCTATTCCCACAGATAAAAAGCCAGATTATGAATAGAAATTTAAGAAAGTTAAAGGTAAAATATACTCCATGTATAGATATACTTAAATAAATATTTGCAAAAATAAATATTTAAATCAGTTTGAAACGCATTAAGCATTAACTAACATTTAATTCTAACGAAATATTGATTAATAAATATTTCGTAAAAATCCTATTTCTTATACACATATCTACATACTTATTCATAGAGATACACTATCTCGATCAAGATAAACAAATTCTTGATTGATAAAACTAACATTTCGTTTTTCTAAAAGGAATCTTATCTTTCATCACACATTTAAGACGGATGACAAACCGCTTTCTCATTAAAAGTTTAACTCATATAAAAACTAACTAATATAATACGAATAAATAGTGATATATTGATATTAAAAACGTGATAATGTTTTTAAAACTTATACGTCAATCCCAAAAATATGAAAAAGGTAAAATATTTCTTCACGTATCACCTATTGGAAAGTCTCGAATGTGTTACGCAGAATCTTTTGCATATCTGTAACAGAAAATTCAAAGTAAAGTAACAATAGAATTATGAATTGCAAATCTCGCATAATGCGTTAAGTTGCAAAAATCCCTAAATCTTCAGTTTCTCTTGCGTGTCTATATTATTTATTGTTAGGCGCCTGTGTCATACTTTTACTATAATACATACGTTTTGTTTCTTTTTTCCGTTATTATTTTACTGCAGTTCATTTACTGGAGTAGCATTGCCCTATAACCTGCATTTAACATGAGAATTTATTTATAAATGAGTAATTAAGAAGTGCTGTGCGTATGTTTCGTGTTGGTGGCGATTGCAGGAAAAAAGTTTCAAAAATACCGGTGCTTGTTCATGATCTTGATTGTGCGAGAAGTTGTGTGATTTTTGTGTATTATCGCGTGTTTTGGGATCCTGATCTTCATTTTAAGTGGTGATGTCATGTCTTCCAATATTGCTGATGAATGTGTCATAGATTCGGATCATATGCAGTTATAAGTGAGTTATTAATGTATTCCTGAATAGCTGGGATGTTCGCTGTAGCGTGTAACTTCTAATTGGGGTGTCGTAAGGTTTGTTGAGTATGATACGAAGAAATTTATTTTGTATCCTTTGTATTTTGTTTATATGTGTTTTTGAGGCAGCAACCCAGGTTTGGTGCGTAAGTGATGGGCCCGATACATGTTTTATAGAGACTTAATTTTATATTCGTCATGAATATACCATTTCTGGAGATCAAAGGATAAAGTCTGCGGAGTGCAGGTTATCATAAACTGGTTCTTTCCTCTCTTGCAAATAATTTTTATATCGAGAATGCCTCCCAGACATTTTACTGTTTTGACTGGATTTAGGACGTTTTGGGACTGGAAGGACGTGTTTTTTTTCGTTGAGAAAGAAATGGCTTGTGTCCTTAAGGAACAGGGTTAATTTTTGAAGTATTCTAGATTGTCTAGATAGTTTTGGATATATCTAACTTATTCAGAGCTGCATGTAGAGGCGTATATTACAGTGTCATCTACATAGATGGTGGTATGTGTTTTGGGCTCTATGAAGTTCATTTATATATAAAATGAAGTGAAGTGAACCAAGAATGGATCCTTGATTATTAGCTGATTATTATGCACATTGGTAAGCAGAGAGGGAATGTTTGTTGTATGCAATTTTGTTAATAAGGCGCTATGCCAAATTGAGTCGAATGCTTCTTCGAGGTCCAATAATATAACTTGTGTTATTCTTTTCTTGTTTCTTACTATTATAATGTGTTCTGTGACGCACAGTAACTGAACATGTATACGTGAATAATTTGGTCAGAAACCGAATTGTTGAGAAATTATTACTTCGGATTTATTTATGTGGACGAGGAGCTGTTGATAAATGATTTTTTCAAGTATTTTACCTAGAATATCTAGAAGACTGATCGGTCTGTAGTTCGATGTGCTTGTTATTGATCACCCTGGTTTCGGTATTGGAATAACCTTGGCCATTTTCCAAGCCGTTGAGAAATAGACATGTTTTAAGCAGGCTTTATAGATGTAGTGAAGCCGTATTATTGGTTCAGTTAGTAGGTTTTTGAGTTTAATGGCAGTTATCTTGTCGGGTCTTGGTTCTTTATTGTTTAGAAGATTTTTAATTATGTTTTTAACTGTTTTAGAAATGCAGAATGGGAAATTATCTGTGATTGGAAGGGTTGATTTGATGAGGATCATTTTGTGTTCAATGTCCTTTTCTATGGAGGAGTATATATTGTAAGCGTGCGTGTCTACCTTTTCAAAACTTCGAGCTAGGTCTCGTCGACTCCTTCTGACTTTTCTTCATCCGTATAAAGAATAGAATTATATATTGTATCCTGTAAAACGGGTATTTTGGTTTTGGAATCACCGGTGATTTTGTGCGTTTGCCATAAAGTGTGACCAGTGTTTCTTATGTCAGCTAATTTTTGTTGCCATGCACTATTTTTTGCGTGGATTATTCTTTTTTGAATTTTATTTGTGAGGATGTTTTTTTATAATTGTAGATCAGATTACCAGTCATTTGATATTTTCTTTGCATTCTATTTCTGTTTTTTATGATGTCGGAAAAGAGCGGATCGGTGATTAGGCTTATGTTGTGGGTCGAGACTGTTTGTGTCGCATTTCGGTATGTATGCGACATAAACAGTCTCGATATGGAGGAGTAAGGGTTTTAATTTATGTGTCTATGTCTGTTTCATTAACACAAGTACATACAGGTACAACAGTTCATTCTAATACTAGTGTCAGATAAACCATATTCTTAATTAAGTTTAAGGGTCTCAGAGTGGCAATAGAACAGTGAACCCAATAAGAACAAGAAAAAGGATCAAGACCACCACCAACCTGAAACCAGCCAGCGGCCTGGCGAAGGCCAGGCCTAAAACTCAAACACAAGATCCAGAGTTTACATTAAAGACACCTAAAATACTACTTAAGCTAACAAAAGAAAAATTAAACATGTCAGAAAGTGAAGAAACTATCGACAATGACGATTATGAGGCGGACACTTCGTACATGGAAACAGATGCAAACAGCGAAGCTAAAGACCAATGGAAAATACAAAAGCAAACTCTGAATGTCAAAAAAAAAAACTCTGAATGTCAAAAACGCAACTACAGCTCCAACTCTAAAACTAACTAAAATACACCCGAAGAAAAATTGGCTTGGAGAAATACCAATAACGAATAAATTCCAGACACTTCAAAATTTAACTGAAGAAAGAGAAATCACCATTCATCACCACTTCACAACCCAAACCACCTCCCATATACATCGAAGCTGCTAATATCAATCCTCTAATAGAAAAAGTAAACAAAATAGTAGGCCCTACAGAATACACTCTGAAGCGAATTGAAAGACAAACTACAAGTACAAATCCCCAATGCCTATAGAGCCACAATACGAACGCTAAAAGAGAAGAATGCAGAATATTATACATTCCAACCAAAAATGGAAAGAATATTTAAATTTGTGATAAAAGGATTACATCCAAAGCTAAATATAGAATACATTAAAACAAACGTACAAGAGAAAGGACACAAGGTAAGCAATATCATTAATCTCACAAAAAGTGGTACAACAATCCCACTCACAATGTTCCTGGTAGAAATAGAACAAGCCAATGATAACAAAGACATATACAACACACCAATCGTATGCAATACCAACGTCAACATAGAACTGCCAAAAACTAACAGAGAAAAACCGCAGTATGCTAGATGCCAGAGATATGGACATACTAAGAACTATTGCAATAAGCAAGCAGGATGTGTCAAATGTGCAGATACCCATCCCACCGAAAACTGCCTACTGGGCAAAAGAATAGACAAAGTAGTCTGTGCTAACTGTGGAACCAACCATCCAGCACATTATAAAGGCTGCATGGTAAGAAAAGAGCTGCAAAAAAAATTATTTCCCCCAATAAGGGACAAAAGAATACAAAAATTAGTACCGTCACAAACCAACACTGCAAACACCAACACAAATGCTAACACAAATATCAATCAAAAATATAGAAGAAGTACTAAACTGAACAACAGACACGACACTAACGAACACGACAGCAAACAACCAATTCAGATGCAAAGACTGGAAAAACTTGACACACTAGTAGAAACCGAACACAACAAATGACTTTAAAGCTAAACTTACTATCGAAACTAATCATGCTACAGGAACAAAACCAAGCAAAAAATTTAATTAATGCAATGGAACAGTAACGGGCTACAGAATCGGATATCCAAACTAAAACTACTCCTAAAACAGCTTGAGGTAGAAAGAACCTCTACTAGTGCATAAAAATTAACAACTTAAAAATCTACGCACCAGGGAGATCAACCTACTGGCTATCAGACCCGAACAAAACACCGGACATCCTATAGCAGTCACAAATACAAATTTGAACATCAAAACTGAGGAACTGCTTGACTTAAGTCCAGACCACACACCCACAATCTATACGATCGACCAAAAAGTGACAGAAGACGAAAAATCAAAATTGACAAACGCCTCTACAGACTGGATAGCATATGCAGAATACATTAATAAAAACTGAACTGCAATATACCTCTAAATAATGAGGAATACATAGAGAAGGCAGCTGAAATACTAACAAGCACACTCGAAGCGGCAGCATTCCACTCCACAAAGTACGAGGCGGAAATCCAAGCGTACGGAAATCCAGACACACATACTAGAATTAATAAAAACCAGGAAAAGAGCAAGGAAACAATGGCAAAACACAAGATGGCCCCAATTCAAGACCATGATAAACAAACGTACGAACAAAATTAAACGAGAAATTTGAAAAACAAATAACAACGAATTCACAAACTTCATCATGAATCTAGACAATAGCAGCAATACAAACTATTCCTTATGGAAAAGTACAAACAAACTCAAAAGACCACTCACCCAAATTCCCCCTATACAAAAACCGGACGGAAGCTGGACCAGAGTACCTGAGCGAAACTTTCACTAACGAACCCCACATACAAACCTAACCCAAACCTAACCCAAACGAAATAGCAACAACGAAACACTAAAATACAAAGCAATAAGAGAAGAGGAAATTTTCACAATAATTAAAAAACTAAAAATTAATAAAACTCCAGGATGTGACCTAATAACAACAAAAATGCTCAAAAAATCTCGGCCAAAGCGGTAAGATTCCTAACAATCCTAATAAATGCGATATACAGGGTAGGCAACTTCCCCCAGATCTGGAAGTGTGCAGAAATCATACCTCTACAAGAAACCCAAATTCCCATCATCCTATAAACCTATGTTTCTTCTTCCTATGATTTCCAAAGTAATAGGAAAAACCATCCATAAAAAACTAACAGAGGAAATCACCATCAAAAACTTGATCCTTGATCACCAATTCGGATTTAGACAAAACCACAACACAGTAGAATAGATACACAGGATGATAAACAGCATAATCCGTGCCATGGAAGAAAAAATATATTGTATAGTAGCATTCCTAGAAGTAGAAAAAGCATTCGATAAAGTATGGCACGAAGGTCTGCTTCAAAAACTTGAAGAAATAGTATCAAAAGACCTATATCCAATCCTAGAATTATATATAATAAATAGATTCTTCTACGTCAGAATCAAAAATGAAAAATCATCACTCAAAAAGATACACGCTGAAGTGCCTCAAGGCAGTGTGCTAGTACGTGCTATATGCTTTGTTCACCGTGGACCTACCCGCAGCACCATGAATAAAAATATAAACTTTTGCCGATGACACGGCAATACTATCTACGCAAGAAAGCATAAGAAAAGCAACCAAAATCACATAAACGAAAAGTGGACAAAAAACAACAAAATCAAGAGTAACACAACCAAATGTGTCATATCACATTCACACTCAGCAAAGGGCCAATTCCAAAAATGAAATTCAACAACCAAGAACTACCTCAAGCACTTTCCGTCAAATATCTCGGCTTACATCTAGACAACAATTTGAACTGGAAAAGCACATCCAAGAAAAGATCAAACAAATAAAAACAATTAGAAAGTCCATCTACTGGCTAACATCAAGAAACTCTAAGCTAAGCGTAAAAAATAAGCTGTTAATCTACAAAATTATAATTTTAAAAAATGTGGACATACGGGCTACAAATCTGGGACATGGCAGCTAAGTCGAACATAAAAAAGATAGAAAACCTACAATCCTATCATCCTACGTACAATACTAGACGCTCAGTGATATGTCAGAAACGATGACATAAGAAAAAACACCAATCATCAAAAAGGAAATACGAATACGCGTAAGGACACATCAACACAAAATCAAAAATCACAGGAACTCTCTAGCAAGTGATTGTTACTCCCTATTACCCAGAAGACTGAAAAGGAAACACCTGCTAGACCTCACTAACTAACAAATTTGAATAGCCAAACATGTATAAAACGGAACTAATTCCATAAAAAACCAGTGATTGCCGATAATAACTGTATCGAAATCCACACAATCTCAAACAATAATAATATAAAAAATGAATTGTAACTGAACAATTAGACTCATACACACGGAACAAATAAAAAAAAATCTGTTTCATTAGTTAGGTATGGATTTATGTTAATTTCTAATGAACGTCAGTACGTTTTGTCGTTTTGACTCTTCTTACTGTCTTATGTAATTGGAGCAGTAGTTCTACTTGTAGATAATTGGAAATCGACTACAGTTTGGTAGTTGTAAGGATAAGGATAATACATTTGAGAGGAAGATGTAGATATTGGTTGGTGTACAGTAGTAGTTGTCTGTGTATATAAAGGCTATGTATGATTTAGTGAATCTGAATGATTTTTAATTGATGATCGATTTGCATTTCTGCTTAGATTATTCCAAATGCAGTGTTTGGTGTTGAAGTCTCTACTGATAATTTTTTTTTTTTTCTTTTACATGGAGGAAATCTGCACAAGACACCCAGTCCGTCGTACGAAGCTGGGTAGTGCCGGAGTCCTATCTAAAACCTCCACGTGGCCCACCTTATGTACTAGTTCGAGGCCTCGGGACCGGAGTATTCTCCGTTGCCTCTTTCTATCAGCCTTGTGGCTTCTGTCCTGATATTTTCTCTTCCTCCTTTCCGCGGTTTCCGCAACCACCGCCGCATCGCTTCTTTATGTTGTCCTTGCATTGATGCTATCGTCTTCGCGACTTTCCTCTTTACAGCAGACCGTTGGTTAGAGTCCTGCAAACCTGAGACCGATAATGAAATATCTTGTACCGTAAGGGGGAATGATATTATCAATGATATTATCGGTTTGGCTTATTTGTTTTCGCGGGTACATACACGGCGCCGATAATGTATAGGAGGTTTTTAGTTTTATTGTTGTGTACTGCATGTTAGGTGTAGTAGGTTGCGGAATGTCTTTGTGTACTGCTATGAGTACCCCTCCTCTTGTGTTGGAGGTGGTGGGAGATCCGTTTTTCCTGTAGATGTTGTAATTTGAGAGTTTGTAATTATCTGTGGATTTTGGTAATAATTGCATTGTCCGCACTGTGATCGATAAGAAATTTATGAAATTCTATAATTTTGTTTTTTGTGTTCCATGAGGTGAATTTAAGGAAGTTTTTATGGATAGCCATTTTCGAGTACTTTTACTATCAATAGTGTGGCTTTTATTCTGTATTGGTGCATTTGGTGTAGTGTTTTTGTAATATCATGATTATTTCGTTGCTCTATTGATGAGAGGTTTTGCCGTGGTTTTTTGAAATATTAAAGTCTTGCGTATGTAAGGCCTTGTTTCAGTCTATATGTTGGCTGAGTGATGGAAGTTTTGCTAGAAGAAAGAATGGGAAAATGATGTGTTCGAGAAAGGATAGATGAAAGTTGTTGTGGTGTTTGGATTTCATTTGAATATAGGTTTTCCTTGTTCAAGAAAGGGCAGGACATTTTGAAAACTGGGTGATTTCCTTTACAATTTGTTGGTGGAGTTTCAAGAATTTTTTTTCAAATTCTGGAATCATGAGTCCCGGCGCACTTAGACTGCACTTTTGTTACAATTAGGTGTGACTATGAGCTTGATATCGGAAACACTGAATGATGGGCTCGTGCGATTCGTATTTTTTCCAATAGATTTTGATGTTTTCTATGTATCTAATATAATTTATTTGCTTGGTATGATTTATGGGCTTGAAAATGATCCGACATATTGGATACTTAGTGCATGTTGGTATTTCGGTGCAAAGAATTGGGTTAAAGCCCTAACTTTTTATGTTATTACATATCCTTGCTTCTGGAAGCTGTATAAGTCCTAAATCTACCGTTGTTGTTTTTTCCGCGCTAATCGTGTAAGCATGGTATTCTATATTCTCATTTTTGCATGTGGTTTTGAAATCGTTAAAATCGTTTAAATTGGTAAACATAATTTTTAGTTTGTTAGAAACAAATTTAACTTGAAATGTGTTTCTCTACTTTTCTTTTAGAGCATTCAAAACTTGATATGGTTTATGTTTCCGTGTACGTATATCGGGGGAGGTTTTGTATTTTGGGATTTCATGATATGTGCGTTAGGATTTGCTACGGAATTTTCATGCGTGATTTTGTTGCTTGTGTGGGTTCTGTGTTTTGTTTAGCAGAGTCTTGATCTGTGATGAGACATTCAGCTAATGTACCTGTTCTTTAATTGGATATCCGGGTTAATGGAATCTATACTTTCAGTTTTGTTTATTTTGGTGACTGGAGGTGAGTCCGATAGGGACGTTGACTGTCTTCTGGAGGCAATTTTGAATTTATCTTCGTTGTGTTTTCGCTTTGTCGCTGTTGCCTATGAAGTAGATTTTTCTGCGATTGCGCAGGCCTGGTTGGCACTTTCACGGTGAGATTTTCAGTTGTAAAGTATTTAGGGGAGTAAAGTATTTAGGAGTATAAGACGTTGAATTTTATACAGTTAAGAATCCAGTGCCGAATGTTTCGGTTTTCTAACGATGTCTCGCTATCGAATTTATAACGCAACTCTCCTAATCACTGTACTGCTCGAATGTTCGAACTCGACCAGTCCTATGATTGTATTACAATAGCCATTTAAGATTATTTTGTAAATCAGTCCATCGATCTATATCCTGTCGAACGCTTTTTTAATATCTGAAATTCTTCCAATGTTGACCATTCCTGCTACCTACTCTACAGTGTTGTGTTGTTTCCTGAATTCCTGTTTTTGAAGGATTCGTGCGAGATTTTAATATTGGTAAATATAAATAAATGGAGGTTTTCCAGCAGTATGGGAAATAACTAATTTTCATAATTGCATTAATTATTGATGATATTTGCGCTGAAGTTTTTCGACTGATGTTTTCCAGAGCATTATTTTAAATACTATTACTCCCGAGACACTTTTACTTTTTTAAAAATGTTTTCATGATTATCTTCCTCATTTCAGCTGGCAAGGTAATGGCATTATTATATTTGTAGCGTGATGATGTTCTGGGTGTAAAATGACTCGTACTCAACTCTCCGGGTTTTGATGTCGGTTTTATTTATCTGATTCGAAATCTTTACACGAAGAATCTTTTTCTCGGATTCTATTTCTCTACTCAGTCTTCGTTAGGATGCCGATCAAAGTGCAAAAATGATTGCCATGTTCCAATTATATGAGAAAAATAGAGCATAATGAGAAGTACAATCAAATTAGCTGCGTGCAGCTACTGTTTCAACTTACGAAGTCTACAAGAACTTAGAGTCTTCATTTATGAGCACAACATAGACGTCATGATGATATCAAAAACCCATTTTACAAACAAAAACTATGCAAAACTTCCACATTATACCATCTATAACACTAAACATTCATCAGGAAATCACACGGCGGATCAGCCATAATAATAAGGAATAACATTAAACACCACCTACACATTTTAAGTACATGTTTATGTCCAAGCTACCACGGTTTCATTAGAAACCTTGTAATGGACCAATATAAATGTTAGAAACCTCCACCTAAATATAACTTCACTCCTGAACAATAGGAAAATTTTTTCCAAACTCTAGGAAACAAATTCCTGGTCGCCTATGGAATCTATAATATTCATAGTAGAACATTACGCTAACGCGGTACATCAAGAAGACTTACGCAAGGACTTAAAAATTCCCTCTGTGTGAGAGGAAATTCAACGATTTTTCGATACATACAAAGATAGACAACAAATCATCCAAACTTCTCAGGTAACACCTTATATATGGACAAAAGAAGATTACAGAGAAAGCATCCACACGATCTTGTAACGCATCCGTTTATTAAGTGAAATCATTGTGCAGCTATACTCCTCCATTGGATATAGCATCCACACGATACCGTTAAGCCAATATAACAACCTGCCGAATGTCCATCAGAATAAATTACAGGAGCTTTAGGGGTAAATAAAAAGAGAAAAAATTTTTCTCAAACTCTTCTTCTCGAGTTGACCTTTTCGAACCGAATTCTCTTTTCTGACTCAATTAAAAACTGTGATTTTTTTTTTTTCCAAGGTTTTTACTAAACCTAGATTTTTCTCCTGTACACTTCTAATTGGCTCGTTCAGGTTGTTCCAAAATTGCGCCGCTTACTCTTCGCGCTCGTGACGCACTTTTTCAAGAGCGCGGGTGCAATTTCGTTGGAGATGACTTTCCTTATTAATTGTTGGTGACACAGTGTGGTTTGCATTTGTAACGTCTGCACAATTTATTATTTATTAATTAATTTATAAATTAATTATCTTAAAAATGGATACTGAGTACGTTTAATAAAATAAAAAATAAAATGGGATAAAATATGGAATGAATAAAAATTTAAATTTCTCTTCCCATTCTTTGAAAATTTCATTTTATTCTGATGAATGAGTCATATCTTACTGCATCCTATATTATCAATAAATATTATATTTATTGGAGCTTAAAAGCAGCTTTCAATTCAATAGACCGTGAAAAGTTATGGGAAGCAATGGAGAAAAGTGTTATTAGCGAGGGAATGATTAGGAAAATAAAGAGAGTATATAGCGAAACAAGAAGTAGAGTGAGAGTAGGTAGAGATTTAGGTGAATGTTTCTGCACCACGAGGGGTGTAAAACAATGATGTCTGTTAAGACCGCATCTGTTGATATATTTTTGTCAGATTTAGAGGATGAATTGGAAAAGGGATAGTGGGAGGAGGAGTAATGACAGACAAGGTGAGGATTTACTGCCTCTCGTATGCTGATGATGTGGTATTGGCGGAGGGAGAAGAAGAGATGCTGGAAGTGATGAAGAGATTAGAAAAGTATTTGAATCAGAAGAGATTATATATAGGTTATAGAAAAAACAAAAATAATGAGATTTAAATTAGGAGGGGGAAAAATGAACAAAGTGAAATGAAAATGGAGAGGAAAGGAGGTGGAAGAAGTAAAGGATTTCAAATATTTGGGATATAGATTGATGAGAAATGGTAGTCAAGAAGCCCAGATAAGGGAAAGAGCAAAAAAGGCGGCAATTGTGATCAGATTAGTATGAGGAATCGGAATGAGGCTATTTGGAAAAGACTGTGAAAGAAGGGTATGGTTATTTGACAGAATGGTATGGACGGCGCTGAGCTATGGAGTGGGGATATGGGGATCGAAAGGGGTTTAGCGGAGAGAATCCAGGACAGGTTCTTGAGATGGACGTTGGGGGTGGAATAGCGAACACCAGGATACGCGATTAGGCAGAGGAATTTGTTAAGAACGAGAGCAAAGAAGTTAGTTTAAAGCTATGAGAAAAAGCTGTGAGAAGGGAAGCTGTGAGAGTGGAGCTGGTGAGGGGGTGTTGGAAGGACAGTGGGAGAGAGAGAGAAGGGCAAAGGTGGGAAGAGAAACAGGAATTCTTCAGTTAAGGGAATTGGTAGAAAAAGAAAAAGAAGAGTTGAATGAAAAAAAAAGTAGAGTACAAGAAAATTGCGAGAATTGATAAAGAAATGCAGAAAAATGAGAAGTGGCAAAAGATCATAAATTCAAAATATAACAAATGGTACAAATATATAAAGGAAGAGGAAATGCCAAGATATATAAAAGGGAAATGGAACGCAAATAGGGTGAGAAGGCTCGCCAAGTATAGACTAGGAAATGAAGTCAAAGAAGGAAGATACCTAGAAGGGATAACTGAAGAAGAAAGAAAATGTAACTGTGCCAGGAGGAGGAAGAGACGTAGGAGCATGTGTAGGTGGTATGTAAGGAGTGGGGAGGAGGAAGGAGGATGGCAGGTAAATGTTAGAAGAATTTTGGAGGATGAAGGACAAGGAGAAAGATGGTTGAAAAAGTTAGATAGTAAAAAAAATACGGGGCAGGAAGAAGGAACTGCAGGAACAGATCGCTATGAACAAGAGTCGTGGTGTTGGATGAAGGAGGGAGAAGAGAATGAAGAGAAT
>NW_025110073.1:114623-118341 GCF_011392965.1 Frieseomelitta varia
GGTGTTGGAAAAAGAAAGGACTGTAATTGTATATAAGAGTGGTTCTAATGTAATATTATAATAGGCTGTTATTTAAGGTTTTTCTTTTGATATGTCAATGCTGATTTTATTATATTTTATATTATGGTATTTTATTTTATTTTATTATATTGTATATTTATTATATTGTATGGTAGTATATTTTAGTTTATTTTATTTTTTTTACTTTATTCTACTTTATTCTATTGTATGTGTTTTATTTTATTCTGTTTTGTTTTATAAGAGAAATTTATGGAGGGTGAGATGGAGAGGAAATTGTAATCCTTTGGAGAATCAATAAAGATATATCTATCTAATCTGTTATATTTATTATTGTTATTTGTCATAGATAGCAATATAATAACAGCTTCCAAAACGTTTCTAGATTTTTAATATCTCTTGTATCAATTGTGATAAACGATGAGTCGCCATGAATCACGTACTGACTGTAACGATGGCTCATCCACCAACAAAAACAATGATAACAATATCCCACCCTTGCCCAAAACTCCGATAAAACAGGTATAAAAGGGCCATCCCCAAACTCCTCAAGTCAGTTCCATTCCGCCAACTAAACGTAAGTGTTTAATCTATTGTATTATTGTATAAATGAAAGTTACGCTGAAATACTACGGTATTCCGGGTCATATAAAAAAAGTGTTCTATTCAAATCTCGCGTAACATCAATTCGAAATTGGTTAGTTAAGGGAGGAGGTGTATTCCAAGAATAAGCATTGACAGAAAGAGTGAGGATGAGCATCAACTGTTTCATCGTTAACAGACACTGGATATATATCGGTATCATATATATCGCTGGATTTGTGTGCGAGTGTCACGTTTCACGCGATTGTGCAAAGATCGGCAGAATGCATTTATAACCAAAAATATGTATAAAACACACAAACTAGAATGCTTTTTATATTATTTAGGATGAAACTTCTACATGAATTCCAATTTTCTAATTATGTTCATAAAACTATAAAATGCATAAACGTCCGCAATCAAATAATAGGTACTGTATGTACTTTTCCAACAGTGAATGGAATTCAATTGGTTTTATATTCTCTCGAAACATTCTTTTCCTTTTCTTAGCAACAGTCCTTCTATTAGCAATTAAATGAATAAGTAACTAGTGGCATAATTAGTGGGAAAGTAATTCTTATTGTTTGGCTCATATTCAAATTAAGATTTTAAATATTACTCGCTCTAAAGATGAAGTGCATACATGTATACCTAATAAAATACTGTTCACTTTAAAAAATGATGTACATACATATATCTCTTTTCTTTAAATCAGGCCTGTTTGTGCCCTTTGAAACTTGGTTCGTGACACTTTTCGAAAGCTACAAGAGAAGTGCTCTCTCGATACTTCGTCGTTTCATTACCTTCTGGACGAAGCGCGAGCTCTATCATATCATACGAGTTTCATCCTTATACTTCAATTTGATTATGTATGCAACTCTTACAATCGCATTTCATATATGTTGATTTTACCATTTAGTTTAGTGATTGGTTATAACAGTGGGGCTTTTATAGCGCCTGAAAAATAAAGAAGAGGGGAATCTGTTATTTGCATGATCGGATAGGGAGAGGAGGGGGAGGGGGGGGGGGGTAGGACAAACTTACTTTAAATGAGCGAATTATTAGTAATTTTGTATGTATTTATTCATATTAGCATTTAGTGATTAAAATAGTGTCTGGAGTGGGATACAATTCTATTCCCCACTATTCCAAAGTATACGTACATGCTTATATTCTCATTTTCTTCTTATTACTGGCTGAGTTACGAACAAGAAGAGTGAAACTCAAAATCAAAGTGGATTGGTATCTCGAGGGAATCTGTTGAATAGATTGGTATGGGAACGTGTTAAAGTGTAAGTAGAAACATTCAGGCACCTTATCTTCTGATATAAAAAATTATTCATGATTTTCTTTTCAAAAATATTGAAATTGAGACCAGACTTTCCTTCAGCGAAATAAATAAAAAACGAAAATTATCTCGCTTCACATGTATGCCTCACTTTTTTCATAATTATCAAGAAAATTATTAACGTAAAATTATTTGTTTGATGCGAACTATTTAATTCTAGTATTATTTACATTTACATTTGATTTTCATTCATTTATCATTTATAATTGATGTAACATTAGGTTTGAAAGAGATAATTCACAAACTGCTCGATCGTTTGCATGATATTTACAAAGACTTCTGGTTATTGAAGTATTCCAACTGGAGTGTAAATTTTCTCGAAAATTCATATTTCTGTGAATTGAATTTAAAAAATTTTAGAAATAAGAGCATTGAGTATTTTATATATTTTCATCATATTGTGTATTCTGTGCAATTTTGCATCTTTCATTTTTCTATAAATGCATAAAAATGGGTACACATTTAGGAGAGAAACAAAAGACGTGTCGAAGATGTCAGTTATCATCAATTTAAAAGTTAATTAACTTTTAATTGATTATTGTTTATTTCAGAAGAAAAACATCATCTTGAGACATAGAAATTATATTTTAAGGATTCTTGCTTGTTAAATGTAGTTTTAATAGATTCTAATAAAACCAATCACTTAAAATCAAATTTTTGCTATTTATAAAATTTTTTACAATTATGTTACAATTATAAAACAATGTTTCAAAAATAAATTTAATAGTTAAATAATAATAAAATTAACTCAATTAAAATATGTGAAAATAACACAGAAGACAAGTATCCATCAATATTTTTCTTTTTGTCCCTTCTTTTTGCTTTGTCAATTATTTATACGATGAAGATAACTATTAAGAAAGAGAAGAATTTTTATTACTCGTGTTTGATATATGATGTTGCATTTGGCTACTGATTTACACAGTTGTACATCATTGATCTACGCAATATAAAAACAAAAATTTTTCTATGATAGAAACAGGTAATTTATTCGACAAAATCAAAACAGTTCATTATTGAACACTACAACAATGCAACTGTGGCTCTGATAATTGCATTACAGTATATTAGATTACAGTAGATTGAATTTTTAATAATATGATATTATATATATTAAACTCCGTAGTAATTTGTCATTTTTATTTATGTTATGGCGAATAGATATTTTATCAAATATATATGTTGAAATAGAATCTTAAAAAAAAAATATTTGTTCTATCTATCCGTCTACTTTGATCTCTGATTTTCTCCAATCAGTAGGAAATCAATTACTGAATGGAAATCATTTTGCATTCTCAAATTCATTGTTAGTAATATAAAACACACGGAAGTGTTGCAAACACGAAGGTTAATAGTGTGAGTGATGCAATATGCATTATAAAATTTTTTCAGCTATTAATGCTGTATTTTCCATTTTTTCCAACAGGGATACCTGGAAAAAATAAGTATTACGAATGAAATACAGAACTGTGAATAATTATAGGTTCAAAGCAATTTCTAGAAATTTTCATGAATACAAGGATGATTTACTCCGTGATCATTTAAAGACAATTATTTTATATAATTTTTAAGACATATCATAAGTTGAATAAATTATTTCTTGTCGTGCGATTACTGATGAATATCTCGAAACATTTATCGGTAGAGCGTTTTCCAATTTGTAAAAATTGCAAAAAGTTCAAAAATAACTTCAAAGTTGTTATCTGTCATAATTGAAATTAAAACAGTCTTTTAAATTAGTTAAATTAGAATATTTGTGTGGAAAAACGA
>NW_025110073.1:119300-120540 GCF_011392965.1 Frieseomelitta varia
TTGTCATTATAATTAAAAATTGTATGAAATTTAATAATTATGCAATCTATTCTTTTTCTTTCATTATTTTAAATAAAGTCACGTCGTGTAGAGTTCTCTTTTAGAATTTGAGGCACTTTTAGACATCTCAATTTTGAATATTTTTTATGTTTGTACCACAGTACAGTCAAAAGAGCATTCAGTAATTATTTTTTCTTTCTTACCATTAAACAGACAACAGTGAATTTTTTTCTAACCTT
The DNA here is from genome assembly GCF_011392965.1 of Frieseomelitta varia. Classification (NCBI taxonomy): domain Eukaryota; kingdom Metazoa; phylum Arthropoda; class Insecta; order Hymenoptera; family Apidae; genus Frieseomelitta; species Frieseomelitta varia. Next base: position 119,540 of record NW_025110073.1, read on the forward strand.
TCTCCAACCAGTGAGGGAAGATATTCCAATATTTATTATGATCAGAATAAACAAAATATTTATTTCACTATTATACGACAATTACTACTAGATGTGCTCAATGTGATAAGTAACATTTCTATAATCAATTTCTAAAAGAATATTTCCTATTAGTTAACATCAGTGCAGTAATATTCAAATTTCATTTAAAGGAATAAATTTAAACTCTAAAAACTTTCTATGAATTTATATTAGAAAATAATAATTATATGAATTAATACCTAATTAATCATTCAATTTTTGTCTAAAAATTTTTTGGATATATTGTTTAAATAATATTTTAACTCCTAAAGTAAATCTTAAATGATTTACCCGATATGCATAAAATATGCATCTTCTTTTCTGTGAAGAGATTTAGTTTAATATTCATCTGTATTAATGCATACTTCAATAGTATTCGATGTTACATAAAATATCTGAAGTGGGATTTATATAACGGCAACTTTTATACGCTCATGACTTACATATATAAGGAAAAGAAGCACCGAGTTACTTGTCTTCAGAGATCTGTAATGTTTGAATCCAAGGAATATTTGTCTAGTAAGTAGCAACATGTAGTAGATTCTTTTTATCCGAATATTCAAACAGAATATTTACTAGCAATGGATGCCTCTTCTCGTATTAAATCATTTTATATGTGTGTTATAATTATATTCTTTATGTATTTTTTATAATTGCAAGAAAAAAATTACTGCAATGTGATAAAACGGTTTTACTGAAAAAAAAAAAAATAATAATTAACGGTTTATAAACCGTTGCTGAACATGTTATGGCATAAATTGAAACAATGATTGTAATGAGAATGTGATTTCTTCCATTGAAATATTTAAGACATTTAAAAGGAATGATATGAAACCTGATTAATGCCAAAAATTAGGAAATTCAATAGTGAAAGAAAACAATGTGGTATTCTTAAATATCAAAATAAACTCATTATTTTCTTGATTTCCATTTGGATACAT
>NW_025110073.1:120572-121704 GCF_011392965.1 Frieseomelitta varia
GTAAATACGAACTCTCAACTTTGAATATTTTTTCTGTTTGTACCAAAATACAATCAAAAGAGCATTCAGTAATTACTTTCTCTTTCCTACTATTAGACAGGCAGTAGTGAGTATTTTCTAATCTTTCTCCGACCAGTGAGGGAATAAAAGATATTCCAACATGGACGTCCAACTGCATCCCACGGATCGTATGCGGGTCACATTGCCTAACTATTCTTATGTGTTGAATTTTGAGAAGAATTTTGTTTACTCAGATACCCAAGCGTTGATGAAAGACCATTTTCCATATTGTTTCTACTACTGTGCCATTTACATTCTGCTAATTTTTGGAGGACGTCGTCATATGTCCAACAGACCCAAATTAGAACTGGGAGGTTTACTTGCTTTATGGAACATAGTGCTTGCGCTATTATCTATTCTTTGTTTTAGTAGAATGGTACCGGAAATGTATCACGTATTAACCCATCATGGATATTACTATAGTGTTTGTGTACCTAGGTAAGTTCACTTTGTATTTTATTCTTTCGAAATCGGTCTTATATTATTCTTGAGTATTATATTAGTTTTATTGTTAGTATTATCCATTCGTGTACTTAATATTCAAACAATTAAAAGTGTTGCACTGAAGACTAAATTTCTAATATTCTTTTGTAATATTAATCATGAAATATTTATTGATTGCTTTACGTATATTTAAATGTACAAAAAATTTACAAAAACTTATTTACAAAATGTCTCTAAATTTATTACAAACTATATCTATAAGCTATATCTGTCGTTCTTTGAAATTTATTACGCCACTTTGAGGTAACGTAACAAATATTGTGTGTTCATATTTACAGAGTGCTACAAAACAAACAAAATTTATACGTACAATTTTCAATAACAGAAGAAATTAAAAGATTACTTACATAGCTATAATATATTACTTGAATTTGAAGCAATAATAAATAACAATTATAAATATTATCCAAAATACATTAAACATTATATCATTTGGTCGATGAAATGAATTTTTATATATCTTAAATAGTTTTAATCATGTTCATGGAGATATAAATTTGCACAAATATTCGCAGTATAGTTATAAGTTTGCTCCACGAATGACACAATCAGCGATTGTAAACTCCGT
>NW_025110073.1:122624-133355 GCF_011392965.1 Frieseomelitta varia
GTAGATATTTAACGACATATAAAATGCATAAAATAGTATAGTAATAGTTATTATAATTAACAATTATTATAGTAATTGTCATTCTATTATAGTTTTCGCGTAATTAACGGAGTTCATCGGTTTGTAAGTGAAAATAAAAGGAAAATAATACCTTCACATCAAATTCAACCTTCAAAACAATTTTACTAATACAGTTATTATTTAGTAGTGGTTAATTTGAACCATCAATCAACATAAATGATAATGTCCTCTTCATCACATGCATTCTCATCAAGTTGACTTGTTTTTAAATTTCTAGAATAATCATCTAATCATTCCATTATGTCTTTTTTCTTTCCTTTTATGATTATTTTGCCTATAGAATATAACTACTGGTCTATAAAATTAGTAATACAGATTTTATAATATTAATGTCATTAAGTTTTGCATTTTCATTAAAATCATATTTGAATTGCGCGACATAAGATTTCTAATTTTTTTTTAATTTCATTCAATGCACTTTCGCTGGCTTGAATTATTGTTTAGTCAATTTGTTGATTTTAAGTGCTGAAGTGCTGTATGTTGTTTTAAACTTTATTGCTTTTACGACAAGATAACGCTAAACAGTTTGTTATTATTATCTAATGTATACCATTACATGCAGATTTTATAGAGGTACCTGGTGTCCATAAAGTCTCTTTACAATTTCAAAAATTTATTACAAAGGCAATTGATGAGATATCTTTATCAGATTTGTTCTATGTACTCAGTAGTTATCAATTTTATCATATTGCATTTCAGGTTGATGAATAAGATACTGTTACATGAACTTACTACAAAGTGGCTACTCCTCAAGAAGCACAGTGTGTATCATGGTTTATTAAAACCAAATCGAATCTGTAGACTCAGCGAAACTTCAGAACTAGAAAAGATCCACTGTCACGTCTATCAATTCGTGCATGGTACATATACAAGAAATTTATGGAAACAGGGACAGTGTTCGATAAAGAGAGGAGTGGACATCCAAGAACATTTGAGGAAAACATCGATCGTGTAAGAAATCAAGTACCGACTTGATGTGCTTCGTGCAACTAATGGTGCCCATATAGAGGTGTATGAAATGAGGCAAATTACTTAAGCATATACGTACTTTTCATTTCCTTCGTAATAAATATTGAAAATTGTAAAGAGACTTTATGGACTGTATTATATACAGGACTGCTATACATTTGGATTTCTCCGAATTTATCCTATATTTTTACGACGTTGGAGGACGTGCTACGAGATTTTCTAGATGCATCTGAGGTGATATAATGAATAGCAGTGCAATTGTGTTTTTAAAACGCGATTTTTACGTGTTGTATTCGCATCAAAAGCATTGAGAGTAATCTAGACTCGAGCGCAGTGCAGTCTGAACAAGCACACGTGGTAACGTATAATATATTGAGATACTAATATTTAAAGCACAAAAAATATTTAAGAATGTCCGAATTTCAAGTGAACATGTCAAAAATTTTATTCTTCATATTTTAAATTTGTGATTTTATAAGTGGTTGTCCTAATTATACATACACCATCTTCAGAGAGAATATATAAAATTTTAAGTGTAGGGTGGTCACTGAAAGACTGAATAACATAAAACAAAAATAACTTTTACAAACACATGTCTTTTTAATTTTTTATTATTTTATTTGAAAATATAACTAAACATTTTTTTCAGTCTTCTTTTTTATAACCTACGAAAAAGGAAAATAAAAAAGGAAGTTATGACTTTTTCAAACCCTTCAGTGGCCATCCTATATGAAGTTTGCTGGTGCCACAATGTAAAATTAATAACACGTTTAAAGATTCGAATGGAGCTGTAGCGGCCTATAGTTCCTCAAGTACGAGTTTCGAACACCGACTTGTACATGCCGAAAGTGGCTATTCGCCTAGCGTCGAAGTATAGCGATCTTCGATGTTAAGCAGAGTGAGGAACATCGCTAGGATGGGTGAGAGAGACGTCCAGCCTAGCGAATAAGTTATAACAATAAGCGTCTAGGGTAAGGGGTCGCTGCCATCAGCCCCCATTGATGAATCTAGGCAGCGGCTCTGAGATGACACCCACAACCTTTCTTCCTCACCTTACTCACTTCCTTCCATTACCCAAAAAACAAATCCTAAAATCCATTCTTCCTCTATCCTCGCACGCATCAACACACTTCGATCCCTTCAGAGCGTTTTCTTAATCGCTTATGCGTAATGAACATTCAATTGTAAACGTCCACTCGGTGTTTAAACCACTCGTTACGCAATTGGATTCTAGTGAAAAGCTAAGCTTTTCGAAACATTCTCGATTCTTTTTTTTAAATTCTGAATTATGGAGAGTGTTTTTGAACATTTTCTGACACAAGAATAATTCCAAATTTCTGAAAAGATGAAAACCTGATGGAGATAGATATAGGAAACAGAGAGTGAGAATTTCGTAATCTAACTTCCTGCCTGGAAGTTTCTATACAATAGTTTGTGAAGTACGAGGTTTTGAATTATCATGAAGAAGAATGATAATCGATCTATATCGATGTAAATTAATATTAATTCATTAAAAAAATCATCTTTTCTAAACGCAGAATATAATAAACATTCCGAAGATATCAAATAATCTCCGAAGAATAGCAATCGAATTTTGAGCGTTCGAGGAACATAAATCCGACATTTGAAGTAACACGACCCAACAATTGTTTTTGTTTCCATTCATTGTAGTAATTTTTCAGAAAAAAAAGCTATTCGAAATATGTTGCATTTCCTCTACTATTAAACTACTATTAAACTGTAATGTGTATTATACTATTAATATCATATATCAACATTTCTCAATCTTTTGAACACTGCAGTTTAAATTTGTAGCTTGACTTTAAAAACATTTCACAGGAACTTTTCGAAAATGTTTTACGAATTAATCACTTTTTTCATTTGGCGTAACATAACAGCTTTCATTTTAGGTCCCATTTTAGGTTGGTCTGTGCTATACTATTTTATACATTATTAAAAAATATTTAAATTTCAAACCCAAATTGCAATTAAAAGTTCGAAATTACATCGACATGATTTCGTATGATCTATAATTGGAAAATTATCTCAAAAAATATCGTATGTATCGAAATCATGTTTCAAGAGATTCAAAGCCGAAACTTTCTCTTATTTATAGAATCGCGACATGAATACATAGTCTCACGAAACTGTATAATCTCTATTTATAATATAAAATAAGAGATACTGAAAGAAACAATTGTTTTGAATTTAGTAAAAAGTAACGGACATTCTTTTTCCGAATATTGGACGTTCGTTATCACATTGTTTCATTCAATGCACATTTATGTAGATATAAAACAATAAAATCAAATTCAAGTTTGTTTAAATATTTATTAAATATTTATATTTATACAAAGCAAATACCAAAAAATCAAATTTATAATTTAAACTGATATCAAATTGTACATTAAAAATAAAAGAAATATTTGCAAAATTATTTTTTGTGTATTAGGATTTAATTTTCAATATATCCTTTTATAATTCCACATTACCAATTTATTACCTTTATGTAGAAACGATATCGTGACTCTTGGTTCATTTTGACGTAATTTAATAATTGTAAGGACAAGTTCCAATAAAAGTTCTGCAGAGAATACTTCCTTCATTTTTACTTTATACAAAAACTGTCCACGAAATTTCGTGTATTCCTTTGAAGTGTTTGAAAAAATGTTAGATTTATACGTTTATAGTTTTATATGAATGAATAGTAAATTTGGAAATTAAGAAAAGTATTCGATTAATGAAATTTTCGGATAACTCAACAATCACTTTTGTCACATTATACAATTGCAGGTATTCGAATGGTAGAGGTGTGACATCCTCAAATTGTCGGAAACCTGAGGAAATACATAGGGTCGGAAGAAGCTCCCAAGTTATTGTTATCAAGATTTCTGAGTATGTCAGAATTTATGAAAGAATACATAATTCGCAATCTAACAGTGTAACTGTTTCGTTCAATGCTGATATTCCATCAAGTAATGTCAATGAAAAAAATTGTTTAGATTGTACGAAAAATTCGCTTCGATGTGATCTGGTAGGGACATTAAAATAAATCTATTTAAATATGCTCGGAAAATTCTTTATTGATAAAAATTTATTTATGATTAAAAAATCATTCTATCTATGATTAAATCTATTAATCATAAATTAACAATTCTCTGGCAGTACACAAACGTTGTCTTGATTTCTGAGAGTTCCATTGATACACCGACGACCACCGGTCACATTCTTATTGCAGACCTGGAAACATTCATATTAGTATCAAATACTTAAGCTAATTCATAGTGAATCGGAAGTACTTTTCTGCTATTATTCTTATAGTTTCTTTTATTTATTTTTCTTAACAAAATTGTGTTCCGTTCGTGCCCCAAAATTTGTCGCTTTTGTATATATAAAAGTAAAAATTTCACGCTCCAAAGTGAATTATATCTATATTTTATATTTCACAATATATTCATAATAAAATATCTTAAGATGTGATATACAATGAGACAGGAAAATATTTTCATGTACTAATTATGAAATATATAATAACATCAAATATGTCTTTCAGTGTTTTTTAATATATATTCTTGTCTTTTAGTATTATCCTGACTGCATTATTTATTGTTTTCTATAATCTTTTCCTTCAATACCAATGAAATAAAATGGTATATTGCAATATGTACTATCAAACATCAATATTTAGACAGTTTTAAATTGTTTTAAATATATATAAAATATAATTCAAATAATATAAATCAAGTGTATTGGTAATAAATCGAATTTAATTGAAAAGAAAAGAAAATCATTGGATTATAGTAATTCCATAAATATTTTAAAAAATATATGTGAATTGATAATATTATTATTATTAACAGAAATAACTTTATTGCGATTTAATACACTTGAATTTCCTATCAATTTGCTTCTTCGTATAAATTTTTAAGATGTACAGCCTCTTCGAATAAATGTTTGAGAGTAATAATTCTTGAGAGAAATAACTTTCGAAATATACTCTCAACTGGACACGTATCTGAATGCTAAGTAAATGAGAACAACTCGAAGTAATTTCGAATATTTACTATTTTGTGGCAAATTATTGAAGGCGTAGCTGGAAGACTACAGGCTGGTTCACAGAATTGTCCACAAATGTTCTATTCTTCATTTATTGGACATATTGTGAGCGATATAGTGGACATATAGTGTGAGCGAACCTAATTTAACACGAACATTTATAAAAATCATAAAATAAAAATTGCATTACGAAGCAGAATATTCTAAGAGTAATAAATATTTTGCATAACAACATATACATATACACGTATGATCTAATTGTAAGTTAATCTAATATATACAATATATATATATGTACAAGGTGCCCCTACGTCGGTAAATATTATTTCAAATATCACTTTACAAGTGAAGATGATTCTACATGAAAAAATAAAGAATAAAATTTTTTCTTTGTTTTCGAGTAAATCAACTTTGAACATTCTTCAAGTAAACATGTACTTAACGACTGCGTATACGGATGTTCCTGCGTCAGTAGTATAAGCGAAGAGGTTACAATACATGAAAAAATTAGTCGAAAATCATTTCTAAACACATTTTAAATAAACAGAAGTTAATAACTAAAAATTAATAACTAAACAACATTACGAATGATATTAATGCTGTTTGTAAATAACGTGTCATCTGCATCAAGATTTATTCATGTACGCCGTCGTTAATTGCACGCGTATTCGGAAAATATTCAAAATCAATTTACTTAAAAACAAAGCCTCAAATGAAAAAATTTTATTCTTTATTATCGACTTTCATGTAGTACCTCCTCTTCACCTGTACTACCGACGCAGGGACATATATACACGTATATCTACCGACGCAGGAACATGTATTCACATATATCTACACACACACACACACACTCGCGCGCAAATGTATATGTATATGTATTATTTTCAATACTCTCATATAATTTGATTACGGACATTTATGCAAATTCATATTTCGAAAACATAATTAAAGGTGTGAAAAGTTATTTACATATAAAATATCATAGAAAGCACTATACTTTGGATACTTTATTATATCTTTCTGTATTATATGTATTTCGTACAATTTCTTATAAATATGTAAACATTCGCAGTCCATTTAATGTTAGTAGAACATAATAAACATTTCAATCGGGACAAATGTAAAGTAAATGATTTGATAAATGACATACGATTGATCATATAGACTTCGGAACCATCATAAAATTTAAGTCTATACATATACATATATATATATACAATAAGCAAATTTATAAAAATCCAATGTCTGAGTTGGCACGAATGAAGCATGTTTTAAATGAAATAAATAAATAAATTTAAGTCGTAATGCAAATAATCTGAAACATAGTAGGATACTTACAATATTGATGAACACAACGGCAAGCAAAAACGCTACGAGACATCGTTGCATTGTTGGTTTTTATTGAGAATGATTGATTGCACGATTTGTGTGTTGGAGCACGTTGTTTTTAACGTTAGGGAGCCGATATTCGCAATTTTTAAACTCTAGTTCTCAGAGAAAGTACGTATTTTTTGGTGCCTGTCTGCTATTTAAATATAACGTGCATACACAGGCAAGAGACATGTTTTCTTAACTTGGAAATGATAACTAACAAAGGCGCATTTCTTAACAGTTTTGACCTCCTTGATATACGTACCAATAATAAGTACCAATAATAAGTTATGCTTTATATGAGGAGAAACGCATACGGTGTATAAACTGTAAATATCAAAGTTCTTTCTAAGTTCTGTCTATATAATTTAGGTTTCTAAATTCATTTAAATTTAAAAATTTATAGTAATATATAATGAAACAGGCAAGCTTGGCTTCCACCTGACAGTTTATCGAATTTTCGAATTTATTATAATCAATAATTTGCTATAAAAAATAAAATTACGCAAATATTTATTATGTAAAATTGTCGTTTAGAGCTTTGAATTACAGATTGTAAGAATAATTCCATTTGTAATTGAATTACTATAATGTTTATAATAGACACTAAGTGCGTCAAAGAAAGCCGGACTCATTAAGTTTTATAAGGCAAAGTTGCTGGCATGCTTACAAAATATATTAAATTACTCGTTATATAAAACGAGTTAAATTAAGCATTAAATTAAATTAAAGAATATAAAGTGAATGGCATAACTGAATCAATAATGGTGAAATTTTAAACTATTATAATTTCGTAAGAAAAAATCATACAAAAATCCATTTGGTCTCATTTTGAAGCAAGCACAATTTTCACAATCCTGAGATTGTTTTTTTAAAGATTTTGGAGTGAGAGAAGAATGGTTGGGAATTTTCTCACCCAAACATCTATTTTATTTCTGAAAACTGTAGAAACTCAAGCGTTTTTAACAACATTGAAAAGACTATGATGATTAGACTCATCAAAATCTTGAAGGTTAAACTACAAAAATTCAAGAAACTTCGACATTTCATTGTCTGACTATAACATTCAAAGTTTAATAAAATCAGTAAAAAAAATTGTACGCCATATTTCAGAAGGAGAACATCAATCTTTAAGATAACAATGGGTTAAAAAAAATTTATTAAAGACATTTAAATTTTTACAATTTTGGAAAATAGAGGTATGTTCACTTTCCCACTTATCATACGATGAAATCTTTAAGAAAGACGAACTCAGAACTATCAAAGTAGAGAAAATGAAAATGTAAACTGGTGTAAAACTCCATCTAAGTTTGAGCAAGTTAAGTCAAGATAATTGTTATATGGTTCTTTTTTACAAAATTACAACTGTTATAACAGTTTAAAATATCGACAATTATTCATTATATCTATGTTTATTACTTCAGTTATGCTATTCATTATACATATACATGTAGAGTATGATCAAAATTATCACAATATCATGATCACCATAGCGTGATGCTAAATTTCTGGATTGGTCGAGATTTGTCTAAAAGAATTACCACAGAACTAATTTTGAGTTTGAATTACCAACTAATTTTAAGTTTGAATTTCAAGATTTCAATTTTTGTGATTGCATTGTATTCTGTTTATTACTTGTCAAAGAGACTATGAACTAAAGTTGTCAAAGAAACTATGAAGTGCAAATAATCCTTTCTTTTGGAAAGATTTCTTAGAATTTCATTAACTCTCACATTAGTTTTATTATCAATATATCTATATTTTACAATTGGATATAAAATAAACAGCGTGTTTTGATGATTAAACGGGAAAATATTCTTTTAAAATTAAGATATATAACTCGAAATACTTTTAAATAAAGTGGAACAACAATAATTTCACGACCTTTAACGCAATACGTTGATTGACACAATTCGTTATTGTATATAGAANATAATAACATCTAATCTTGTTACCATTCTTTTTTCACCTTGAGACATTTTCTTATATCGCAAGCAATTTCGATGTAAATTATTACGATACTCCAATCTGTCTAAATATTTTGTGTTCGATATTTTAGTTATTAGAGAAAAAACCATTTCCCTGTTTTATCGTTGGTAATACACTGTTTATTTTGTATTTAACTAGCAAAATATAAATATGATGGTAGTAAAATTTCAATCAGAAACATTTAAATAAAAAAATAGAAAGTTTTTGTAATACACTTTTGAGTACACAAGCTTTCATTTATATATTTTATGAAAAATTATTTGAAATACACCAGAAATTCACTACTTTGCATGTATAAAATTTCAAATAAAGAAAAAACTTATGTTTAAAGGCGGCATTAAGACTTCACATATTCTATCAAGAACGCTCTCCTCAGTAACATTCAAGAGGTTTTAGCCATCACTCGTATTTTATTAAAAAGCTATTAACAAAAAATGTTTAGAGTACATAGCAATTATTTTAAGTATCGAAAAATCTAATAAGTCTATTGTGTACTATGTATGTATAAATAGTAAATTATTTTTTTAATAAATGCATCTTTTTCATCGAAAAACTGAGACTGCAACAAAAAAATGCATATTAGATACAAACATCCATTATGTTTCTAAACTTATTCTTCTGTCATGATTTTTTTCATTTTGCGAACTGCAAGAGACCTCCAAGAATACGAACTAGTTGTAACGTTAAAGTTAACCATATCAGTCGACCAGTATCGCCAAATTATGAAATGGGCTTGTTAAAAAAAGTTAAAGAAATTTTAGTCGAATGCAAGGTACAACTTCATGAGCAAAAATTGGAATTGTTAAGGGCTACATCACTTAAAGATGGCCATTGACTACCAAACTGAAGCATGCACTCTGTGATTCCATGCCTTATTGTTGCTTTTGCAAAAATTAAATTGTTACGTGAATCACGGAACGAAAATCTACGAAAGAAAACAGAAAATCTTCCAAAGAACATGACAAAGAACAATGCTGTTCGCTATTACAAAGCAACGGGAAGAGACATAATGAAAATTTCCCAGAACCAAAGAGAGAAATTATTTTACAGGATTGAAGAAATTATTTTACAGGAAATATGGACATACAGGATTGCGACAAGCAGACATCATCAACTATAACTGAAACCAATCACTTTTACGCGAAGAAGACGATGAGTTTTTGCCCACTGTAAAATTATAGTTAGATAGCAATGAAAATTATTGAACATTTATATTATTACGTACTATTAAATTCATCTAGACTAGTCAGTTTTGTTAAACAAAAATATTTGCCCAAATTACCTGGGAAGCTAGAAAGTTGGAAAGAGCGATTTGTATGCTATAAATAACAGTTCAAAATTTTACATTATGTTAAATTAAGTTAGAGGAATAGACGTGAATATTGTTCTTAAAAATAGCGCATATAGCGTATATATACTATATATAGTATATATAACAACATACTATATATATATATAACATATATTTATTGATATCATATATTTATTTATTGATATAACATATATTTATTGAAGTCTCTCGGACCTTACCGTGTGACAATCATACTACGGAATGATCGATACATAGTGCAAAAAATTGGTGAGCACGAAGGACCACAGACGATCTCTACAGCAATAGATCACCTGAAACCTTGGATTAACGATGGAGATGGTAGGATGGGGAGTCCGAAGATAGCGACAGTGACTGCGAAAACATCTGAGGTCAGGATGGCTGAGTATAGTATCGATTATTATAATCTGTAGTTATATTTTTAGTTATGTTTAATTATAACAGATGGCCTGTGTGCTGATAGAAGTGTAGCGACCTTTAGTTCCTCGAGTACGAGTTTCGAATACCGACTTGTACAAGCCGCAAGTTGCTGTGCGCCTAGCATCGAAGTCTAGCGATATTCGATGTTAAGCAGAGTGCGGAACACCGCTAGGATTGGGTGGGGGATAACCGTCCAGCCTAGCGAGTAGTTATAACCAGAGACCGAATTGGTATTATGGATACCGGTATTTTTAGGTTACTATTCGATTTCGGTTTGATGAAACCGAAATAATGCGAATACCGGTATAACGATGTTAAATCGGTAGATATGTTTGATACCGGTATGATATCGGTGTAATACCGGTAAATAAAATATTAATATAGTAGAAAAGGAAAAGGAGACAATGATTAAATATTTTCATAAAGCTGTTGATAGTAAATTTGACGACGCTTATACACGTACACTTTGTTTATTTTTATTAGCTTTTTTATCAGTTTTTTATTTTATTTTA
>NW_025110073.1:133951-138180 GCF_011392965.1 Frieseomelitta varia
GATGGGAACCGAGTTTTCCCAACAGCAGAAAAATGTGCAATAAATAAATAAAATTTATGTTACTATGAACTATAATGAATGAATTATATTATTAAAAAATTAATCCAAATTTACTATCGAAATCCACAATAATGTTTTGAATAGCATGATGTCCGAATATTAATAAGAGTCACTGTATGTAGAAAATGAAAAATGTACTTTCGTCAGGAAAGTGGTACCATACTGTTATATACCGGTATTAAAACCGATTTCCCAAATACCGGTATACACAATATTTCGGTTTCAGTTTACCTAAACCTCAAAATATTTCGGTTTTCAGTCTCTGGTTATAACAACAAGCGTCTAGGGTAAGGGGTTGCTGCCATCAGTCCCACTGGATGAGTCTAGGCAACGACTCTGAAACGAAACGCACAAACTTTCTTCACCCTTATCCACATCACTTCCTACATTACCTTCAAACTCATACCTTCATCCTCGCACACAAAAATAAACTCTCCTCGAAAGTACGAGAAAATGTGATGCGAGAAAAACAACGTAGACGTGAAGCGCTTTTCTTTTTGAAAAGAGAAGAATCGAACGAGTTGGAAAACTGAGTCGATGAGAGTCGTGAGAAATTGTCGAGAAAGAACTGTTTAAAAGAGTTAATTGCGTTGTCTGAAAGAATTAATTGTGTTGTGTAAAGAGTTTATTTGAATCGTTAATTTGTGTTATTTGTCTTGTTTAATTGTTTGTTGTCTTATCATCATTATTGTTATTAAATAATTTATATTATATTTTTGCAATATATATAGTTAAATTATTAAAAATAGCGTCTATACCTGCTTGTTGTATTAGAGAGGTAATACGGGAAAAATTAATATTAGTATTAATATTAGCGATTTTATGAGATCTGCCACTAACATTTCGTATGCTAAACAGATCGCGGAATTATAAGCATAAAAGTGAGTTCGAGAAAGTAAATTTGCTTACGACCTCATGGTCATAAAATCTATTCACGTCCTATCATACTTGTTGATGCATTTTAGAGTAAATAGTACGAGCGATAAAATGCAAAGAGATTATGAATTGAAGAATTCTTACAAATATGGGTATTTCTCGAAAAGTTATCTTTTTCATTTTATTGCATTTTTCGCGACTTAACTTTATATATCAACGTATCAGTAAATATTAACTTTTATACATCAATAAATTATCAATTTTTTTTAAATTTTTGCTATGGAATTGGATGTGTTTCAGTTAGTACAACGATTTATAGTCTATTATTATAACTACGCTGATTGTATTACACTGGATTCCGCACTTTAATTTCACACTAATTGACACAATGATCAATCTGTAATTTATAGATAGTTTGCAACTCATCATATCTCATTACAGCCTTATAGTAGTTAGTAAGCTTGTATTTTCTATAGTTTCCTATAGTTTTAATAGTTTTAACACTGAATTGACGGCTAATGTATAAAAATTAAATCAAAAGAATTAGAATGCAAGGAACAAGGAAAAGTTTATGATACAACAATGAACGCAAACTTTTATTCATACATGTTAGAAAAATCATTAAAATCTGAAAATGCAGTATTGTACAAAACTGCTCTAAAAGATTATAAATTGGTCATTTTGATAGCTTTAATTTTAACATCAATATTCAGACAGAGTTAGGCAGTAATGAACTAATTATTTCTGTAATCAATCTATATCTTATGATTTGTTATTCAAAGATAGTTATTCGTAGATTAATCATCTACGATTTTGTTATTCAAAATAATTAAATATTATTGATAACTGTTTGCAGTTTCAATAGTGGATCAAACAACCAAGCAACGAATCAAAAGTACGAAGTATATCTACACCTATCCTTTACTGCATTATGGAATCTATTTTGTTGATTTTGTAATAACTCGTTTGCATTTTCTCAAGTATATCAGAGAAACTGTTGAGATGTTGGATACCATTTTAAGGTAAGATAGTGTTACAGCACGATGTGTCATGAAATATGATTCCGGTTCGCTTGTATCTGAGGCAGATAGCAAGCGTATGGTGAAGTATTATGAAAGATTATTACGATTCCGATAAAATACCGAAGATTGCTATAAGTGGACTGTATGAGTGACTGATTCGCTTAGATCGGACGTTGCACGGAATTCTAACAGACCATCCAATTTCTGACGACTATTCACGTATTAGCGATAGCACTAACAGTAATAGGAGAAATAGCAGTATATAATAGCCGATATATGGCCGTATAGGAGAAAGATTGACTATACTATACGACGAATTGTAATGATAACGCAGTGACGTGATACGCACTCAGTGATTGTATTTACGTACTCAGTGATCCGCATTGACGCACTGACAGCTGTTGAGTATTCCAACTTTACTAACGCATTAACAACGCATTGATTGTATGTTACGACGCACTGACATCCTGTTGACGGCCTGTTTTATAGTGATGGCGAGTGAGGGCCAATCACTTCTATTTGTCAGCCGTTTGATTGCTTTGGCAAAATTCCTCAAAAAACGATGAAATTATTAAACATCGATAGAATGATCGATGATAACTGTTTATAGAGAACATTAAATATAACAAGCACGCGGGTTAGCGACCGGGGAAAAAAACAATGAACTATCGCGTCACAATACCCGCAAAATGGTAGACGTTAGTACTTCTTGCCAGCATAAAAGACGGACGAACTATTGTCCTTATCTAAAAATAGAATAATAAATTATTTTATAGAAACAAGAAGCCAAATGTCTTTCGCACACATAATTCTAACAATTAGCATTATGGGAAATTGCCCGAGCTGATAGATTACGTATGGTATAAATCAGAGGTGATGAACTGACAGCCCAAGAAATAGTAGGGATCTCAATTTTCTAAGAAAAATAATTAGAGAAATTAATTTTCATAGTGGGGGAATTGGAAGACTGAGTGATCAGCTCATACGAACCCCGGTAAATAACTTATAGATAAACGTGTCTCCTGTTTGCCTGCTTCGCTGAGAGAATATCCCTCCATATCTACTAGACTCTGAAAATCGCCATCAAATTCTTCCTTCTCTAGCTACTACTACATTCATATATATTTACATCGATTGCAGCCGTAGTAATGTCAGCTAATATATGTGAATGTAGTGCTAACTGGAGAAAGAGCAATTCGGTAATCATTACAGTCTACTGTGGAAGGGAGCCTCCAAAAAGAAGAAGTGTCTACATGTGGCCCATAAATCACGATTTCACATGCCAGGTTAAGTTATTATTGAGAGTTAAGAAGTCTCTCGAATGTGAATCTGACTGTTGTTTCAGATACAAGCTTAAATACGAGAACATTTATTGATTTTACACGCAAAAGTATCACATACAAATAAGCACGTGTATTATAGTGTACCGATGAATGATTTCTGTTGTCCTTCGAAACCTTTCTTCAGCTCTCATACAGTATATATTTTGTATTTATGATATTATTTATAAGATGAGATGGTATCACATTTTATTGTTAGGAGATCAGTTTGTTATACATTTTTAAATGTATAATATGAGGAAATCAGGAAACATGTAACGGCCTATAGTTCCTCGAGTACAAGTTTCGAACACTGACTCGTACAAGATACAAGTGGCTGGCGTCGAAGTCTAGCGATCTTCGATGTCAAGCAAACAGAGTGCGGAACACTTCAAGGATGGGTGTCCGACCGACCGTCCAGCTTTAGCGAGTAGTTATAACAAGCGTCTGGGGTAAGGGATCGTTGCCATCAGCCCCACTGATGAGTCTAGGCAGCGACTCTGAGACGAAACGCACAACCTTTCCTCACCTTACTCACATCTTTACATCCGTTCCATTCCGAACAGACAACATCCTTCCTTCGTCCTCGCATGCACCATCAACACTCCAATCCCTTCATATTAAACATTAAAAATTAAATTAATTAAATTAATGTTAAAGCTACATAATCTTATTTCTGCCTTTATAATAATAATGTGTAATACTCAGCTACACCTAAACTAACGCTTAGTATTAGTTACAAGCTATGAAGCACTATTCTCTGATGCCTGAAATTATTATATTCTAACATAGTGAGTGATATTAAGATAGCCATTTACTTATATTGTTTAATTACATTCATAGAATTATATGTATATATATGTATTTTCAAGTTGTTTAATTAGATTCATAAAATTATATCTATTCGCATAAAAATCTGTAAAAATTTGTAAAAATTTGTAAAATTTCCGAA
>NW_025110073.1:139962-173260 GCF_011392965.1 Frieseomelitta varia
TACCCAAAACTGGAAAGCTAGGATATTTGGAAAGAGTGATTTATGTGCTATAAATAATAGTCAATTCAAGATTTTAAATTCGGTTAAGTTAAGTTACAGAGATAGACGTGAATATTGTTCTTAAAAATAGCGTATATAGTACATATATATACACAGTGGGGTGCAAAATTGAGTCAATAACAGAAATTTTTAAGAAAAATATTTTTTTTGTTAAATAAAGTATAAAAACGTGAAAATAAACTTGACTATCTGATTCTTTATAGTTTTAGGAAACTAAAGCTATTTTTTAACTTTTAAGATTAGATTTCTTCCTGGTTAAAAAAATTAAAAAACAGAACCAATTTTGCACCAGAATTTTTTCATAGTCAGATTTACAAGCTTTATCATACCTTAATATTTCATCCATAAGCCATTTGCTTAGATAATAGCTCTTGGCACACTTTCAAACAGTCTTGAGCAAAAATCAGATCAGTTCCATCTTAAAGACATTTTAAAAGAATAGTTGCCAAATTGTATGTAAGATATGCTCTTCTCTGTAGAAGAAATCGTTTTTCCACATGATCCGGACCCGAAACATACAGCGAAAAACGTAATTAATTAGCTGACTACTCAGGTATTTCCGAGCTTAGATTGGCCTGCACGAAGCCTCAACCTAAACTCCACCGAGAATCTATGGGGTATACTGAACTAAAAATTCTAAACGCATACAAATCTCCTCCTAACTTAGTACTGGAACTACATGCTCGTGTTATAAAATAGTGGAATGAAATACCATCTGATTTCTGCTCAAGACTGTTTGAAAGTGTGCCAAGACATGTTAGAGCTAATATCTAAGCAAATGGAAAAAATATTAAGATATGATAAAGCTTGTAAATCTGATTATGAAAAAATTCCAGTGCAAAATTGATTCTATGTTTTTTAATTTTTTCAGTCAGGAAGAAACCTAATCTTAAAAGTTAAAAATAGCTTCAGTTTCCTGAAACTATAAAGAATCAGATAGTCACGTTTATTTTCATGTTTTTATACTTTATTTAACAGTAAAAAATATTTTTCTTAAAAATTTTAGTCATTGACTCAATTTTGCACCCCACTGTATATATAACAACACATTATATAACATACATTTATTGATATTTGTTGAAGTTTGGTGGACCTTACCTAGTGACAAGGACTACGAAATAATCAATACGTAGTGCAAAAAATTGCTGAGCATAAAGGACCACAGGCGACTTCTACAGAAATGGATCACCTGAAACCTTGGATTAACGACAGAAGTTTGTCCAAAGATAGTGACAGTGATTGCAAAAACATCTCAGGTCAGATGTTAAGTCAGGGTGGCCGAGTGTAGTATCGGTTATTATAATCTGTAATTATATATTTAGTCATGTTTAATTATAACAGATGGTCTGTTTGCTGATCATAGAAATACAAGAAAATATGAGTTTGATGCGAAAAGCACAACATAGGCATGCAGCGTTTTCCTTTTTTGAAAAGAGCCGAGTCGAGCTAGTTGCAAAACGGAGTCGATGAGTGTCATGAGAAAGCGCTGAGAGAGAGCTGTTTGAAAAAGTCAATTATATTGTCTAAAAGAGTTAATTGTGTTGTTTAAAGAGATTATTTGAGTTGCTAATTTGTGTTATTTATCTTGTTTAATTATTTGTTGTTNATATATATATAGTAATAAGAAATAACGTCTAAATCTGCTTGTTATATAAGACGAAGTAATACGGAAAAAGTTAGTATTAATATTAGCGATTTTATGACATCCGCCAATCTTGTATTTAGTATTCTAAAAAGATCGCGGAATTATAAGCAAAAATGAGTTCGAGAAAGTAAATTTGCGTACGACCTCATGGTCTTAAAATCTATTCATAGCTTATCATACTTGTTGATGTGTCTTAGAATAAATAGTACCAGCGGTAAAATGCGAACGATGATTTAAGAGATTATTAATTGAAGAGTTCTTACAAGTATGGGTGTTTCCTGAAAAGTTTTCTTTTTTCTTTTATTTTATTTTTCGTAATGTAACTGTATATATCAAAATATCAGTAAATATTAACTTTTATATATCAATAAATTACCAACTTTTTTTATACATACTATGGGACTGGATGTGTTTCAATCAGTACAATAATTTATGGTCTATTATTATTATTACGCTGATTATATTACACTGGATTTCACACTTTGATTACATAATAATTGACACAATGATTAATCTGTAGTTTATAGGTAGTTTATAATTTATATCTGTAGTATGTAGCGAATACATGTTCTTTCTCTTTCTCTCATATTCTTAAAATTAATTCTTACACGATCATATGTGTTGTTGTCCTGCAGCTCATTGAATCTCAAGCAACTTGATATTAATTTGTATGTTTGTATTTTCTGTAATTTCATGTAGTTTAATAGCTTTAATACTGAAAATATTGACAGTTAATGTAAAAAATTAAATCAGAGGTATTAGAATGCAAGGAATAAAGGAAAGTTTATAACACTACAATGAATGCAAACTTTTTTTCATACGTGTATAACAAATCATCCAAATCTGTGAAAGTGCAACATTGTAAATGTACAAATCTGCTCTAAAAAATTGTAAATTGGTCATTTTGGTAGCCTTAATTTTAACATTGTAACAACATCTAGACAAAGTTGCGCAGTAATCAATTAATTCGTAATCATTTCTGTAATCAATCTATATTTTATTATGATTTGGTAATGTATTATGTAAACGTGTTAATCATGTACGTTATTAAATAAGATTAAATGTTATTACTGGTAACTATTTACAGTTTGACGAGTAGACCTAATAATAGATGAAAAGTAATATACAGCTATTCTATGCTGCATAATGGTATTTATTTTGCTGAATTTATAACAACTTGTTTGCAATTTCGCAATTATATCAGAGAAACTGTAAACATGAGATGTTGGATACCATCTTAAGCTAGAATAGTATTACGGTATGTGTCAAGCAATATAATTCCGGATGGCTCGTATTTGAAGCGGATAGTAACCTTATGGTGAAGTATTATGAGAGATTATTACGTTTCCGATAAAATACCAAAGATTGCAATAAAAGTATATTTTACTGTATATTTTATGAGTGATAGATTCGCGTGGATCGGAATTGTAATCGACTAATATCTGACGACCCTTCACGTATTAGCAACAGCACTAACAGTAATAGGAGAAATAGCAATATAGTATATAATATATAATATATATGTAGCGGCCTAGAGTCCCTCGAATACGAGTTTCGAACACCGACTTGTACAAGCCGCAAGTGGCTGTGCGCCTAGCGTCGATGTTAAGCAGAGTGCGGAACACCGCTAGGATGGGTGACCGTCCAGCCTAGCGAGTCGTTAGAAAAAACAAGCGTCTGGGTTAAGGAGTCGCTGCCATCATCCCCACTGACGAGTCTGAGACGAAACGCTACAATCTTTCATAACCCTACCTTCACAAATCCGACATTCATTCCGAACATCTTTACATCTTTCTTCCTTCCTCACACCAATTGTACATAATTGTAAATACCATAGCTAACCTTCAAACCCTTCAGATGTTTTGTCTGTTCATATACCTAGTCTGTGAATGTAATCCTTGAATTTTCATTGATTTCTTCTTATGTACAAATAAAATTGAAGAGTTATATTTTCTTTATTTGAACTTAAAGCAAAACAATTATTATATTGTGTTATGTCTTTTTTTCTTATCTTACAAATTCTTATATCTTAATATATAAAAATACATGAAGATATTTTCAAAACCATAAATTTACGATAAATCGAAAAAATTATATTTCGAATCAACGTGTACCTAAACATAGTTATAATATAACATTTATATTTCGGGCAATTTTTCTTGGTAACACATATTTCAGGTACCTTTAAATTTTTCTCGCGTATTTAAATAAATAAAAATAAAATAATACACATTGATAGGCATACAAATAGTACATAATAATACATATACATTTTTTAAATACATATACGTTTTCGTTCTCCCAATCTTTCTGAACTGCTAAATTATATTTTTTTTTAATAATTCAACAAGTCAAATTTATTCAATAATTTAGGTAGTCCAATAATTAATTGAACTATTGATAACTATCTCTGATGCTGCAAATATTTCTAAATGTGGGGAGGTATATCTTTTCAGAAGATACCTTATTTTTATTTTTATATCATCTTATTTATTGCTTTTTTTCGTTAATTAATTTTTTTTAATCCTTTTTTATCATTTATACCATTCATTTCATCATTTTCGTTGCATTCTATTACACCGTTTTCTCCTCAATTATGATAAGCTGATAAGATCAATAAAAATAAATTATAAAAAAGAACACCTCAACCTCTGATTCAATGAAAACCCATAGAAAAACCGTTCGTACAAAGTTGACCTTCAACATAATTTTCAAGATCAAACTTTTTTATTATTGCATCGCTTTCCATTTTTTTATAGAGAAAAAAATAAACATTTCACAAAGCATTCATAGAATCACAATTCCTTTCACGTAAACTTTACAAAACTGTGCGACTGAACCAACTAATGTAGTTATAAACAATTTAATTTTATTAAGAACGATAAAACTGGCAAATACAACCTTTCATGGGAGCAATATTCATTAAGGAAGAAATATTCATTTTGACTCGTATATAGATTGTAATAAAATAGAAATTAATAACTTACTGATCTTAAAATTGACCGACTGATTAATGGTTATAAATTACAAAAGTTAATCAAGATTATTGACTTATTTCAATAATGATAAAGTGATTAATGATTATGATAATACGATTACATTTAATAATTAATTACAGAAATGATCAATTAATTACTGTCGGGATATCGATGCAACATTAAAACTAAAATTTCTGGAATAGTTAAAATGATCAATTAATGATTGTTTAAAATATTCTTATAGATTTACAATGTTGTGTTTTCAGAGATTTGAATTATTTTTGTAAAATATATGAATAAAAGTTTGTGCTGTTCATCGTATTATAAACTTTTCAATTGCGTGAATTTTAAATTCTTTGATTTAATTTTTATATTTTAGTGGTCGGTAAAATATAAAATTATAAAAAAAGAGTAGTAAGTCGAAAAACCTAGGCATACTAATTTTGAGAGTATGAGAGAGAGTGTGTGTACACACACACACACGCGCACGTACGCACGCACGCACGCACACACTTGCTACTAGTGGATCGAATAAGAAACACACTGATTATTAACAGATTTAACATTTATAAATTATAAAACATATATAATATTTAATACTCATTGATTCACTCTTGCTTCTCGTCTTTCATGCTACGCGTCTCGGGATCTTTCCAATCACAACTATTTCTCGTCACAATGCTCGCTCTCAATTGTTCTCGCATACATCTCTCATTCATCCTTTCTTCTGCCATGAAATATATCAAACACTCAAATCACACCACACCACAATTATATGCACACTCTCCACACTCATCCTTTCAGTAGATAGTTATAGACCACAAATTGTATTAATAAAAATATATTTTTATTTTCGTTACATTTATCTCACACACGAAACCTTCCAATTCCAGACTATGTAAAAAAAAGTTTATTTATTTATAAAGTCAAGTTTATAGACAAATATGCAATAAAAGAAAAAAGGAAATTTTTCGAGAAACATCTATCTAACAATCCTTCAATTAATAACCTCTTAAACTATCGTTCACATTTTCGTACTCACACCGTGTATACATATGTATGGTATACTGTACTGATTGTGTATGGTATACTGTACTGATAATACCGATGATAGTGTTAATTCTAAAGTTGCAACTTGTTCGTATTATTGGTCTTCTCTGGCTTACTTGTCTTCCTCTTGCTCAAACGCTACTGTTAATAATAGACTTTCTGATTCGGCGTCTGCTTTTGACAGCAGATCAACTAATTCGGCCATAAGAGAGAATGCCTGAGAGATTTTCTCCACTCAACTATAGGTAACTTTAGATTCATGTTTTCTGTCTCCTGTAAAAAAAATTCATGATCAAATCGCTAAACCAACGAGTTTCTTAGAGTACGCTAAAATGCACTAAAATATACAATATGAAATTACTTAAATATATTTAATATTATTAAAATACGCGTCAAAATAAAAGTCACGTAGAACATATAAAAATACACAAACTCGTTTAAAATGAAAGTGTAAAAATACTTAATATATATGTACATAAAAATATCCCGATCCCAATTTTGAATTTATAATCGAATTTGTCGAAAGAGTTTCTTAAAAATGTTCTTACACAATAGCCGTAAACCAAATGTTAAGTAGTCGCATTCATTATCACGCATTTTAGATATAATATATCTCCAGAAAAGTAGAAAAAAGACATTAAAATATTTTTCATACGTTAATGTTAATAATGTATGAAAAAATATAGTTCTGCTTAATTATAATGAACGTCAATACACTCTGACCTTTATTTCTGCATATACGCGTCATGCGATGTTTCATTACTATGTAGAAATATTCTTCTATGATTTTAAAATTTTTAATTTAATACAAAGAATACGCGCATAGAATGTATTAATGCACATACATTATTCAATAAAGTGAAACATTTAGAAGTATATAGTAAAATTCCATTTGAACCAAGTTTCAGTTAGAAATCGTGCTGCTTGAATTTACTAATTTAAACATGATTACCTATTATGAACACTAATTCTATAAACCGAATCTATTCCCCAACAAGTTTATGTATGTGCAAATGAATTCAAGAATGTTACGTAATGAAATAAATACTATTATGTAAAGAAGTAGTCAAACATTAAATTGTAATTAAACTATACGGATTTTTATGCAAATACATATATGTATTATACGAATCTAATTAAACAATATAAATAAACGTCTATCTTAATATCACTAACTATGTTAACATATAACAATTTAATATATATATACATATATATATAGAGCATCGAAGAACAATGCTTCATGTCTCGTAACTAATGCTAAGCGTTAATTCAGTTGTAGCCTAATATATATTTTATTATTAATATAAAGGCAGAAACAGGATTATGTAGAAATAAAAACAAAGTAGCTTTAATCTGATAGAACATAATAATAAACTTCATTGATACGAATCAGTTAATGTAGGCTATCATATATACGAACTTATAATTGATCAACTTCTTTTATCCTTCTGTACTATCTGTTGTATCGCGATATGCGTATGATGAATATGTCACGGTGTGACGGTGTCGAAATGGGAGGAAAGAAAAAACAGCGATAAAATGATTCCCGTTCGTGGAGCAGGAACCGCACTGAAGAGAACACCTTTTAAACTTGCACTAAATTTCCAAAAAAAAAACAAAGAAAAAGACACCTCGAATTATTTTATCCGGATGTCACTTCAACCCTTATTCCTATCCATAGAAAAGGAACGAGTGCGGGACGTAAATAAAAAAATGTGAACCAAATGAAGGACAAAACTAAACTGAAAACTTTATTACGTTTTCCATACAGTTTTTCGGTAAAGTGTGGTAGAAGGGGATTTCCCAGAACAATGTGTCGGGTGACACTTCGTGAGCCCCATACCTCCAGGCGCCAGCCGGACTCAAGTAGTCTGCGTTACAAATACGTAAAAAATACCATTTGCTGTTTGCCGTTTACACGACGATTTTTGCGTGATATGCGATATCGATATTGTATATTCTGAGAATTGCGATACTTCACGATGTCGTTAGCGAGATGTTAAAGCAAACAAATCGTGATATTTACCCGGGAATATATATAAGATGTCTCATAAAAAAGACTTCAGTATTATCAAAATGAAATATTTGAAAAATTATATAAATAATTTAATTTTGCGTTAGTTTATTTGAATAAGAGATTGTTTTTGTCGAAATTATTTTATTATTTCACTATCCAATACAATATTTTATTTTATTTTCTACTTTAAATTTATCTCCACAAATAATATTGTAGAGGATGCGTTCCTCTGTCTTTGGTCCTAATAGCCAAGAGTATTAAATATAATGTGAGAGGTGCATACTCTAGACGCAGTACCGTTAGGCCCATAACGTAATTGCTAAAATTATCAATAATCATAAAATGATCACTTGATCGGGAGAAACACAAAGAGAGTCGATCTATATAAGGGAGTAGAAGTTGATTCATTCGATCATTCCATCATAGAGTTCACATATTGAAATTTTCATGAGAGAGAGAGAGGAGTTCGTTACAATCGGTTGTATTCAGATATATAAAAATTCTTTTTCTTTTATATGTAAGAGTCATACTGGTAGTACGACAAGTCTAGTGAAAATTAAAGGTGAAAACGGATGGGAAATTCGGGAAACATCCAACGGTCAACCGACAGTTTCTGAGCAAACAACGCTCAAGGGCAAAATACATAAGAAATTTCAGATATTCAAATTGGACGGTTAAACCAACAACTGGAAATAACATCAGGAGAAAATCACCCTGTTCAGGAAACCTGAACAAAAAAAAGCAGACCATAAATCAACGTAACTGCAGATAAACCCAATTTATAGACAGGAAAAAGAAAATTAAAGGAGGAGAAAATCAAGATCTTAGCTACCCGTAGACGGTCAACGTCACTCAACACCTGTCACTAAAATCAACAAAATTAAAGGTATGGACACCATAAATCCAGATATCCACACAAAAACAGGTTCAGCATTTTTGCTGACTGTTTAATAACAGAAACAGATAATGAGAAAACCAACACCAAACCACTAACGAAAAACATAATAGAACACGAAAACACTACATCAAATACCAATCTACCAAACGTCAAACACTCAAACACCAAACCTCCACCTATATACATACACGGAAACATTGATCACATCAAGTTATTGAATGCCTTAAAAAATAAATATAAAAGCGCTTTCCAAGTCAAATTTGTCTCGAACAGATTAAAAATAATGTTTAACAACGCAAACGATTTAAATGAATTCAAAACCATATGCAAGAAAGGAAACATAGAATTCTATACCTATAGAATTCTATACCTATGTACAATTAGTTCCAAGGAAACAACCACAGTAATACTAAAAGGATTAATCAAGTAGCTAGAATACTACAAAACATCAAAAGTCAAGGCCTAAAACCCAACTCGTGCATAAAAATGCCGACTCATACAAAATACCTAATTTACTTGGCCTTACATTTGTGCCAGGGACATCCCTAGCCCAGATTAACGACATCAGGTACATCGAGCATGTAAAATATTGGGAAAAATACGAAAGTCCAAAACCTACAGTTCAATGTTTCCGGTGTCAAGCTCACGGCCACACATCCGCAAACTGTAACAAAAAAGCAGTATGCGGAAAGTGCGTTGGAGCTCACGACACAAGAAATTGTACCAAAACTAGAGGAACACCAGCAACATGTACAAATTGCAAAGGGGGCCATTCTGCCGATTTCACCAAATGCTCTGCTCTCCTAGCCTTTTTAAACAAGAAAAATATATTCACTAACAAACCTCAGCTCTCCTTAAAACAATCCCTACCTACACACACCCATTCACACCAACTCCCTATCCTTCCCCCTACCGAAACCTCCTATAACTCCCCCCCCCCCCCCCCCCCCCCCCCTTCAGCCGATACATAAAATCAAACCAGGACTCTCATACTCAAAAGCACTATATCCTCAAAATCCCCCTCAAAATTTTTCAACACACGAACAGCGACCAAACGGCGACTTCACAGATTATATAGAACAAATCCAAACAGCAGATCTATACTTATTCTTAAAAATTATCACCCTCCTCCAAAAACATTACATCAAATGCACAAACCACCTAGATAGAGTCTAGACAACCATTCAACTCGTCAAAAAACTCGAAGATGACCCATAAAAAGCCCTTAAACCTCATTTCATGGAACGCTACCAGCGTAAAAAACAAAATCGCTGAATTCCTAAAATTCTTAAACAAACATAACACCGACATTGCAATAATTACCGAAACTTGGCTTACACCCACAGACAAAATCAGAATTAGAAATTACAATATACACAGAAAAGACGGATCTCTCTCAACTTCTAATAAACCTAGAGGAGGCGTATTAATCGCAATTCACAAAGATATCTCAGTTGAAAACCTATCTCTTCAAACATAGATATAATGAGAGTAAAACTCAAGATCACACCCCCACTCACGATTGGCGCCTCATACGCCCCTCGCAGAACCAAAATAACACCAATAGACCTAGATGACATCATCCCCCTCATGAAACAGGGCATTTCATCATTGGGACGGTTTTAATGCAAAGCACTGTGGAACAACCTCAATAAAAACACAAATGGATCAACAATCAAAAACCATTTAGATCTAAGAAATTACATAGCCTGACGTACACACACAAACAATCACACTGTACACCAACAAATATAGACATTTTCCTCGCAGACGTACCTTACTCTTCCAACTGTCAAATCATCGACGATTTACCTTCAAACCACCTACCCGTAAAATTAACAATTTAACCGCATAGGACAGTTACAATAACCAAATCGACAGAACACACAGATTGGAAGAAGTACACCAAGTTCTGCAACAACTTCAAAATAAACTCACACAAATGGAGACAAATTCTATGTCAAAATAAATTCACACTTATGGAGACAAATTCTATGTCTCCATAAATGGAACAAAATCTACCCACAAAGAAATAGCAGCTGAGATTCCTCAACGATCCATCCTAGGATCCCTATTCTTCATAATTTACATAAATGATCTGCCACAAACAACTCATACTCACACAGTTATATTTGCAGATAACACAGCAATTTACCTATCATCTTGGAGTCCTACAGAAGCTACTACATATTTACAGAATCATATAGACCTATCACAAAACTATTTCACAGAGTGGAAACTAAAAATCAACCCCACCATAACACAAGCTATCACTTTTACATAAAAAAAAATCTAACGCTTAAAACTAAAATTTCCGACCAAGACATTCCTTGGACTCACGCTGTCAAATACCTCGGAGTCACTCTCGACTCCAAAATCACGTGGGCAGCCATAACCAAAAGAGCAAATCTAACTTATCCAGCACTGCATAGACTCATTCCTTTAATATCATTCTTTTAATATTAATATAAAACAGCAAACTAAAAATAAACTTAAAACTCAACCTATACAAAATTTGCGTTAGACCTATAATTATATACGGACATCAAATTTGCGCATCTGCCGCAAATACACATATTAATAAGATCCAAAAGTATTCAAAACAAGTTCCTGGGCATCATCCTTTTAACAAACCGTACGATACCCCCATCAAAACATTACACAAAATAGCTAACATTCCAACCATCAAAGAATACATTCAGAACTAACTCATCAAGTCGTACAACAACAGTCCAAATCCACTCATAAGAAACACTAGGAACTACGAAATCACAAACATTTCTCTTAAAATCAAGATAAAACTTCCAAAGCACGTAATAATGTAATAGAAAAACTTAACATCAACACTGTACATCACGATCGCACTCAAGTATAGTAGGTTTTTTGCAACTTTTTCCTGCAACCCATATATACAAGCAATTACATATAAAAAACCCAACTAGAGATTATTAATTCCAAATTCTCTAATTTAAATGCAGGTTATAGGGAAACTGCACCCCAGGGACTGCAGCAAAAATAATCAGTCAAGAAAAGAAAAAAAAAGCTGCGTGGAGAGCGTACATCGGCATTCATACGACTCCACAGTCAACAGTGAATCATAGCAAGCCATCATAGCTATTAGCATCACACGAAGTAGTCATATTCGTTCGTTTGCATCGACAGTATTTGTTAATATCCGAGCGAAGGTCAAGTTCAGTGTTTTTGCATTGAAAAATTCAAATTTATTACTGGAAGTCCCGCTAGGGGCAACCTGAACAAAGACCAGATTGCCACAATCCAGCCCTGCCCCACAGCAAAGGATTCCACCCAATGGATCACAGCAGCAAAGAGAAAACTAACAGAAGACAAAATAAAAATCGTAGCCACTAGAAGAAGATCAACGTCGCTCCCTGATTCAACTCCAGTTACAAAAATTAACAAAATAGTAGATATGGATTTCATAAATCCAAACATTCAAATAAAAAACAAGTTCAGCTACGTTGATTGACAGATCAGGACAATAGAACACAAAATACAGAATCACTTAGGAGAAATACTTCTACACAAGAATACTACACTACATCCAACCTCAACCCTTCTAACATAAAATCTCATAGTTCTACACATCCCCCCATCTATATTCGGTAAATCAAACCACGTCAAACTCTTGGACGCTCTCAAAGAGAAATACGAGATCGCTTTCCAAGTCAAGTTCACATCTGAAAATCATGTTCGCAAGTTCAATGATTTTATTGATTTCAAGAAAATTTACCAAAAAAAGAAAACATTGAATATCATACCTACAGAGTTAACAAACAAAAGACAACCACTGTAGTCCTCAAAGAACTCATTAAACTCCCTGTAACTAGAATATGTAATAACATTAAAGATCAGAGCCTAAATCCAACTCATTGTACAGAAATTCCTACATACACAAAATACCCGATCTATCGAGTTACCTTCGAACCCGGGACAACTATTGATCAAATAAATCACGTCAGATATATTGAAAATATCGGAATACACTGGAGAAAATTTGAGACACATAAACTCATCATCCAGTGATTTCGATATCAAGCTCATGGCTATATTTCAACTAATTGCAATAAAAAGTCTTTATAAAGTGTGCTGGACCACACGACTCTAGAAATTGTAAGAAAACACTGGAAACTCCACCTGCATGTGATAACTACACAAGGGAAACCACCCAGCTAAATTTTTTAAAAGCCCTGCTTTGCTAGCTTTTATTTCAAAGAAAAAAAAAAATACCTACAATAACAAAATTCAAACAGTTCTTTAACCGTCACTCATCCCAACACACACACATATTTCCTCAGCCTTCTCCTCAACAAAACTCCTTACACCTCCTACATTTCCTACAATTCCCTTTCCACCTATCCCACTCATAGACTAAAACATGGACTAACCTATGCAAAAGCGTTAACATCTTAACAATTTCTGCACCACTCCTTGCCAAATAAGTTACACAACAATTCTTATATCACAAAACAAATAGACTTACTTAAATCAACTAATCTCGATATATTTCTCCGAATAATTTCACTAATACCAAAACATTATATAAAGTCCACCAACAATCTGGATAAAATCAAAGCTACAATTTTAATACTCAAAGAATTGGAAAATGGCCACTCATAAAAACCTACTGAAACTCATTATGGAACGCAACTAATGTCAGAAACAAAACAACAGAACTTCACAAATTTCTTACGGACCACATCATCGGCGGAGATTTCAACGCTAAACACCGCATTTGGAACAATATAAATAGAAATGAGAACGGATCAACAATTAAAAAATCACTTCTAAGAAATTATCAAATCATCTACAGTTCAACTTTCAATGTACCATATCTTTTCAACTACAGAACTATCGATGACCTATCATCAAATCATCTCCAAATAGAACTTTCCCTTACACATGCACAAGAGAAAATAAAAACATACAAAGACGGATTACACAAATTAGGTTAAATATTCCAAACTCTGCAGTAGAATTAACATTAATCCTAACCAACAAATCTGACATAGACACTGAAATCAAAACCTCCACTCAATACATTCAAAACGCATGTCTCAAAATGAACACATAAATTATCTCAGCTCACAACATAAAGCCAATCACAGGCCTATTCCTCTCTGGCATGATAAAAAATAGAAATAAAATGAGAATAAAATTCTGGCATTCCATTATACAGACTGTACAGAAATATATTCACTAATACCACCCAAAAAAGAATTATCCTGATAAAAAACAAAACTTGGCAGCAGAAACTCGCTAATATTAAAAACACAAATGCCACACTTTGGCAAACCTACAAAATCATCGGAGGCTCTAAAAACAAAGTCCCAGTACTACAGGACACAACGAACAACACCATTGGAGTACACAGATGAGGAAATAGCTAAAGTCCTTGCTAGAAATTTCGAACTGATTCACCTAAACGTTTATAACACTCACTTTCGCATAGAACAGAAGATAGAACACAAAGCCACAGTCATCAGAGAAATCTGTCCAACACATGGAAACTCACTATCCTGTACCTCTAAAGAAATAATTAAGAAATTCCCAAATAATAAAGCTCCTGACAAGATCACTGCTACCAGATTAAAAAACCTTCCCACTAAACCAATAATACAATTATATTCCATGTACAAAGCCTGTATTAAACTTGCCTATTTTCCAACAGCATGGAAGATGGCCAAGATCGTCCCAATTGGGGAAACCGTGCAAACCAGCAACATGTACAACCAGTTACAGATCAGGTTACAGCTTTTAAATATCCTAGGCAAGATACTAAAAAGAATCATATAGTCAAATTGCAAATCATAATCCTACAACAATTCGGCTTCAGACAAAACTCCTTTATTCACCAGCTACAACGTGTCACTGAATACATAATAATAGAAAGAAGAAAAAACCGAACCACACAACTTTTACTTTTCGATTTTCAAAAACCATTCGATTCAGTTTGGCATGCCGCACTACTGACGAAATTACACGAAATAAATATTTCAGCACCGATCATTAACATCATAACCAGTTACTTCCAGCAGAAATTTCTATGTCGCCATAAACGGATCCAAATCAGCAATAAAAAATGTCTTAGCTGGAGTTCCCCGAAGATTCTGGGAATTCTGGCATCTATTCCTCTTTGTCCTATATATCAACGATTTTCCTACACACCAAACACGTACACTGTTATCTATGCAGACGACGCCGCCACATACGTATCATCACAGAAACCTGAAAAAGCTACAACATAAATACAAGAACATATTAATATTTTACAAGACTATTTTAAAAATTGGAAATTAATAGTCAACCCAAAAAAAATACAAGTATTTACCACCAAGAAAAGTACCTTGCATTAAACACATCATAATGGAAGGTAAATCTATCCCCTGGACTCCACAGTAAAATACCTTGGTATCATTCTCGACACCAAAATCACTTGTGCTTCCGCAGTAGACAAACGAACACAACTAATTTACCCTGCACTTCGAAGACTCTACCCAATCATATCTCGAAATAGTAAACTTAAGACCAACAAACTCAACCTCTACAAATCACGCATAAATGTCCATCATTACGTATTAGAATCGACCAACATTTAATGTATTTACAAATTTGGTATAAAGAGATTATGTGGTGCTCCAAATTATATTTTTGCAGATCAAGAAATGGAAGAAAAACTTATACTTTACAATTTCACAGAATTTCATTAGAACAAGATAGACTTTTCACGCAATTTTGATGTAAAAATATCGAATATTGATGTAAAAGAATGTATGTCTTACATTGATGTACAAGAAAGTATGTATGTCTTTCTCTGATTCTTATTTGTGAGTGGATCATAGGATGAAATAATACGAAAATATTTGAACAAATACAAGTTTATAACGCTGATACTTTTGATTTCTCGCACTTTCACACTCACTCTTTGTAATTACACTGCAGTTTCTTCTCTACAACTGATTCCTTCGGCTATCGTCTTAAAACAAAAGTCAACACACCAGACACTACATAACATACATTCACACATGTAAAGCCAACATTCACAGTATTTTAGTCCTTGACCGAAACTGAAGAAGGCTCATGATGAATTAACAAAATATTTAAAGGGATATATGTTTCCGATTTCTTATTCAAAGCATTATACAAAGCTGAAGGGCAATTTAAGATTTTGTCATGTCTAATACCGTTCTATTCATGGAGAAACGAAGATATAAAAGACATAATATTTTAAATTTAAAATCAGGAAAAGGATTCTTAATAAACAATTATTTTTAATTCTTTTTATTACTATTCTTAACAAAACTTCTTATTTCTTGATATATATTTGTTTATTTTTTATAAAACAGTATAATAAATAAATAATATAAATTTTCTTACTTTTAAAGTTTTTTCTTTTTCATTTTAATTGTTTATCAAATATTTGAAAACAATTCTTTTACTAATTAAAAAATAACTCACTTCCCTCTGTAATTATTGATAAAGCAAAATGTTCATGAATTATGACTAATTTATCTAAAAAAATATCGTGAAACTCTTGAACGAATTTTGACAAAAGAAATAGAAAAGATGATATTATGTTTCATTTATACATATGTAGCATAGCTTCTTTTCATCTTAGTTCTCCTATTATTTTATAATGCAACCATAATAAATGAAAGAATATAAATAACAGCACTGACAATGAATGAAGTAATAGAATAACACTTTCCGTCATTAATAGTACGTCCCATTGGCTTTAATATTTATTATTGTACTTTTGTAACTGTTTCTAAATGCAATATTTATATTTCTATCACGAAGATTTATTGAAAAGAGAACTAACATTCAACAAATTATATTTATGAAAAGCGACGATATTTTTATTATTATTATTATTATTATTATTATTTGCGTGACTTTGTCAGTTGGTTTCTTCATATTCAATTAACGGATATGAGAGTTTAAAAAAATTATTTTTGTTTTATTTAATTTAAATATGAATAAGCACTTTCTTGACCAAAATATGAATTAAAATATGAATTAAAATATTTTTGATATTATTCAAATGATTTTATTTAATGCTATTTAAATTTTATTTAAATAAAAATTATATTTTTAATTATTGTTTATTACTTATTGTTTAAATAAAAATTTGCCCGAGAAATTTGAATGCAGGTGGTCGATACTTCGGGTCGAATTGAATAATTTTGGTTGAGCTTGGGCGGATTCGGAGACATATGAAAAATCTTCTAATTCGTCTACATAATATCGCTAGTTTAACCATTTCATCGAGTCGACGAACAGACAAGTAACAAAAACGTGGCAACAATGTGAGACTTAGTATTCCATAAATACTATTTTAGGTTGTAGAAAACTACGCTTTCATCAGTAAAACCGAAACTTGCCTGTGTCCCTTTAATTCGCTTTTCTTTTGCATTACGCACAATAGCGAAGACAATGAAAGGATGAAAGTATAGACTGACTACACCCTTACCGATTTCGGTGATTTTTGAATTGTGAAGGTATTTTGAAGTTTTTTTCAGTAACGTACAGTACAATTTTTTCCCTGTAACGAGTATATTGG
Organism: Frieseomelitta varia; assembly: GCF_011392965.1. Taxonomy (NCBI): domain Eukaryota; kingdom Metazoa; phylum Arthropoda; class Insecta; order Hymenoptera; family Apidae; genus Frieseomelitta; species Frieseomelitta varia. Next base: position 157,195 of record NW_025110073.1, read on the forward strand.
ACTTTGTTTGTTAGAACAAAGGATCGTCCAGGGTATCGATTTCTAAATAATATTTAGGGATCGTTGAAATTAGTGAAGGAGTGATTAATCTACAAATTCACCGGCAATCAGAATGGAGGAAAGTACGATTGAGGAACTTTAAATTTGTAAAATGTTAATACTAATTTATTAACAATTTATAACAATAAATGCTTTCGACCGTCAAATATACAACTCTCTTAGTGCGTCTTGATAAACAACATGGTACTACAAAAAAGAAAATATGTATGATACCATTTAAAAAAATATATTTGACTTCGAAATTTCGAAATGGATGAATTTTCAAGAATTTACAACACATAATATACTTTTTTCTTGCAAACAATATTTGTGTAAATATTTTATTGATCAACTTAAACTTTCATAAAATCGAGTTTGCAGGATAAAGATGATTCATTCGGGTTGTGAATTATACAAATCATATATCTAATTTGCGCTACATAAATTGATTTTGCGAGATATATAAGGATATATTTCATAGATATGTTTGTATTTTTCATTAAGCTTCCATATAAAATATTAAAGATTTACATTAACTAAATATGAAAATTTTGTTATTATCATAACATTTACAGGCAAAATTTAGAAAACTTTTGAATAATATTTTAATTAATAAACGTAATTTTTTGCTAATGAATTACAGAATTCATGTTATTTATCATGATCAATTCACTGCATAGTTATAATAAAATTGTTAAAAATTTAACATAAATTTGAATATGTAATATAAGAAATATAATATAAGAACCTCGTCTGTAGTCCAATCTATTCTCTTAGTCAATGGTAATAGTGATAGACTAATATAATAGTGATAATAGTGATGATTATTGTTATTTAATGATAACAGTTAATTATTAAGAATTTAGACCACTCATAACTCATGAAAAGTTGAATTATGGGTTATGAAAATGCATTACCGCTTATATATATATATATATAGACACACACGTATACACGATAAAAAAGGTATAATAGAAAAATATTTTTCCGCAAAGTGATAAAATCATAAAATTAAAACAAACATATATAATACTAATCAGTCTGCATATAGTAGAAAAATCGATTAGGGCTTGGAGAAAAGAAGAGGGATACAGATACACTGATGCTTAGAATGCCATAATTGCGTGGCTCACGGAGAAATTCGAAAGTCACCAGTCTAGACAAATATTTCTTATGGTCGTACATTTCCCATTTACCAATGGGAATATTTCCTTTCCATCTGTTTGTCAAATTATTGACGAGTAATATCGTGTTAGAGTCGAGAGAGATTTATTATAGGTAAGCAGGTTCTTAATCAACAAAATATATTAAATGCTAATTAATTTTCATTTTATTTGTATAAAATCGTATTACTTACGTATAATATTAAACTATACCATTTTCTCTACAAAATAACTAAATAAATAAATAAATGTTTATGTACCTCAAATGAAACTAATTTGTAGAGATGTCCATTAGTTTTATTATTTTTTGGTATTCCATAAATACTTCTCAGAATAAAATTTATAGATTAGTTATGTATAAATGTTTAAAATATATTTTCTTAAAAATTCAGTTTAATGCTATTGAATTGCACAAACATTTTGGCCGTAGAATGATAAGTAATTTAAGTCATTTAATTTAAGTAATGAATGTAATTTTTGTAATCCATTTTATATAATCGTTAAATAAAAACTAAACACTTCTTAATACATCTTACAATGTTTGATCAAGTTTAAATTACAAAAAAATATATTAAAAATGTATGTTACAATATTTTATTTGTTTCTGCATTTTTCGTTTCGTTTCTAAAGAAAAATAAACGCATGAAACAGCAATACTGTTCGTGAAAAGTCAACAAACCAGAGATAAAATTTGTATAAACATAAACATAATTCATATAGAGAAACTAGTTACTCTTTGTAGTATTATGTATTATTTCACAGATTGAATTGTATCATGGTGTAGAAACATTCTTTTTTACACAAAATAAACAAAACTATTTTTAGAAACATATTTTTTATCGGTAATGAAATATTGTAAATTAACTTTCATTCAAATGAAACTTTCTTTCGAATAAAGAAGCACGAGATACAATTCCATAAATATTCAGACAAATAAATTTTTGATTTTTGGAAAATTGTTGATATTTAACCAGAGATAATATTATAAAAAAATATCGATAGGTTTATTTTAAGGCATGATCTTTTATAATCCTGGATTTATATTTTTTAAAGATTTCTTTTTCATCATATAGAAAGTGGAAATGTACCTCTTTCAAAAATAATATCATTTTAAATATCTTCAAAAAAGTTAAGAAATTTTTTTCATGACTAATTTTTTTTATAACTATCCCAATTTCAGCGATTTAAACTTTTCCTTTACCACGATATCTTCAAACTGCATCTACCATCTTTTATTGCACTTTGAATATTAAGCTTAAGCGGCAAAATGACGATTTCTTAAATTTTTGTTGTTCAAAATTTATCGAAACAAATAAAAAATCGTACGTCAAATTCTGAAGGATTCAATTCGTAATAACTTCAATCATGGAAACAAGTTTTCAATATTTTTACAAACATTTGAATTTTCGAAGAAAAATATTTTCACTTTTCTTCGGCAACATTATGTACATACATCTTCGCAAAAATTAATTATGGTTTGTGAGAAGAAAAGTGAGTGCTTTAAAATCATCACACAATTAGATGAATTGATGTACGAATTTTTTTTCAAAATGCTATAGCAATATTCTCAGATTAAGTAAATCTCATAATGATTTTCAAGCGAGGTATTTTTTAAGTGATTCCAAACTTGTTAAATGCTGTTTCCCATTACTGTTCAGTATATGCTTTACATTTATACAAAGAACTAAAAAAATCACGATAAGTAAAAGTCTAAATAGAGATGCAAATAAAATATTTGTATCACAAATAGTAAATTGCGTCAAAAGTTGAAACTATAATTTCCAATAGGAGCTACATTTCAATTAATAATTGTTGTATTCGTTAATGTATGTTAGTCTCTTATGTACAGAGTACTTCAAAATTATATGTCACAATAATCCTGTGATTCTATCCTTTCACTTTGGTGGAGACATATACAAATAATTTGAGGAAAAAATTGACCTAAATCTTGAATTTCAAGGTTGAATCTTTTTATATTTGCACAGTATTCTACTTATCGTGAGGATCAAAATTGTCTAAAAAACGATGAGTCGCAAACAATCTCGTAATGTTCTTAAAGTTTCAATAACTGGTACATTGCCTTTGTTAACAATAAGTTTCCACTTTAATCAGATCAGAGCGTGTTATTAGCGATAAGGGAAAATCACATTTATATCTCAACATGCAAATACCTCGAAAAATTATGTAGTTACATTTTCAAATACAATATAATAATATAGTGCAGTATATAGCACTGTTGAAGGAAGAATTAGAAAATTGCTAAACAATTTAAGATAAAAGATAATCTGATAAATAAAACACCATCTGACATCTAACAAGCATGAAAGTAAACAGAGCAAAAAATTGAGCGAAGAAATATGATTTTGAAACGTACCATAAAAATTTAATTAAAATGTTTTCCAAATCAATTGTTTTCTGGTAGATTAATTTAGAGAATGGCGAGCTGAATCGATTAATGTATTGAAACATATAATTTTATTAAAAAAGCAAACCTGATTGTAGCGTGCCGATCTGGTTCTACGTATTTTCTTTCTTTGATGTACGAGCCGATCGATGGCTCGCTGCCTTCGACGTTAATGAAGTGCAGCAAGTTCAAAGTAAAGTTTGATTTGTGATATTGATTAAAGAGTGTGAATTGAATCCCTGGGATGCACTGGGTTTGAGGACGCGAACCGGCAAACACGCGGGAGGTTTTCTTGCTGACTTGAAAGTGTGAATAAGACTGTTCTATTTTGTTTCGGAGTCGGCTTTTATATATCCGAGCCCTCTTTGTTTCCTTTCCGATCCTGTGATTTTCCAAACATTTTCAGAGTCAGTTCCAAGAAATAAATTTGACAATTGCTTCTTGGAACTAACGGTTATATCTTCCGTGTCCTGCCGGTTTATTAGTGTCCTGTTTATGGTGGGACCGATGCGATAAAGAAACTCATCGAGCCCTGGAATTAAGAGTCAAATATGACTACAATACGGAAATGTCAGTTTGAAATATGAAATACGGTCGCGGGAGGTCCCTGCCGTAGAAAAATTACAAGACAGGAGTTTATTGTCCCTGGCTCGATGAATTTATTTGTCGCATCACATTTTGACCTTCATTGTGTTCGGTAAGACCGAACACTGATGTTCAAACGCTTTCTGTGAATCTACATTAAAACATAATTATATCAAATAATGTCTCTCTTGAAACTATTTAACATTTGGATATAATTACTCGCTTATAGTTTCTGATGAATCATCCGTAATATTTTATGTCATGTAAGTCACAAATGTCGTATAATTCATGATTTTTAAGCAAAATGTTTAAAATTGACATAAGTGACAGACTGGTAGAAGTCTGTTATATAATCTAAATTATTGTGAAACTCCATTTATATTAACTGAAGTTTATACAAGTATCGGGGTTGATTTAAAGAGCGCGCAACTGACATGACACAGTCTTAATGAACATTAGATTGAGACATGACAAGTCAAAGCAATTCCATGGGATCCACTTTGTAGATACATCAGGGTGCAAAACTTTAGTCTTCATAAAAATATAGTATCACTTTTCAAAACCCTACTGTCAATCCAAAATGGCACCGAAGTCGCTGCTCACATAAGGATTTGTCCGAAAATTCCACATACAAGTAGTTAGCATTCAGATATGAGACAAACTTCAACATATATTATCGCAACAAATTAAAGAGTGATAGCAAATCATTTTACTATTAACATCCTGTCATTCGAATAAAATATTTATGCATAGTGTTTAACATTTCATGTGCTAATTTACTTTATACATAACATTATTTCTGTTATTGTTGTTTTAATCGCAAAAACAACTTGATGAAATATGATTAATAAGATTTTAGTAAAAAAAATAAACAATATCGATAGACAAGGTCAGAGACCGAATCAGTATTACGGATACCAGTAGATGTGTTTCGGTATAATACCGGTATGATATCGGTATAATACCAGTAAATAAAATATTAATATAGTAGAAAAGGAAAAGGAGACAATGATTAAATATTTTCATAAAGCTGTCGATAGTAAATTTGACGACGCTTATACACGTACACTTTGTTTATTTTTATTAGCTTTTTTATCAGTTTTTTATTTTATTTTATTTATATTAGCGGCCACAATAGCATTTCTGCGAAGCATCGTAAACCCTAGGTTTCCAAGGGTCAACCCAGACCTACGTTTGGAAAACACTTGGAGAGAAAACCCTGCTACACCGTCATAAATTAGGAAAATCGCGAAATTGCAGTCCNTGTTACTATGAACTATAATGAATGTTCTATTATATTATTAAAAAATTAATCCAAATTTACTATTATAAACAATCGAAATCCACAATAATGTTAGCATGATGTCCGAATATTAATGAGTCATTGTACGTAGAAAATGAAAAATGTGCTTTCGTCAGGAAAGCGGTACCATATCGGTATATACCGGTATTAAAACCGATTTCCCAAATACCGGCATACACAATATTTCGGTTTCAGTTTACCGGTATAATACCTAAACCTCACAATATTTCGGTTTTCAGTCTCTGGTTTCAACAACTGAAGAAGTACAGCGTGTAGTCGTTAATTCTCAAGTAGTACTGTGGGATCACAAATGACTATAGTTATTTAAATTATACTGCAAATATAATTTTAGTTTCTTAATTTTATTTTGTATTTTGTATTCTCTCTAACAGATATTAATAGTAAAATTTCAATTAACATCGAAGCGAAGTGAAATTAAACATTCGAAGACTAAGCCATACAAAACGTAAATTTGTGTATTTCATAATTTTTATAGCCTTCACGATAATAGTTAAACATCAAAATGTTCTCGATCATTACATCGATACACGTAAATTGATATTAAAGAAATAATTTTTTAATTGCTCGAAAATTCTTTCAAACCATTTTTGTCTCTATATTAGCTTGGATAGAAAGCGTTCACTATGTTACATTCCGTGGAAATAGGCCATATTCTGCATGTACTTACTTCTTTTTCTTTCCTTTTTTCCTTTGAAGTTTTACATTCGAACGAATCTATGGATATTTTAAATAGTTCTTTTCGATATTCATTTCAATAGGGCTTTACAAAGAAAAATCTCCGATATACAGTGACTTTTCTAAAGTGAATCAGCAATTTTTTTTACAGTATTGTTGTACTTTAGTGAAAATTGTTTTAGAGATTTTATGATCGAGTTTACATCTCAAATATATATAATTAGTATTTAGTCTGAGTGCTTTGTGTGTTTAAATATATTAATTTAAAATTAAATGTAAAGATTTGATATTTAACTTAGTTGATATTTAATTGGTATTCAATTCCTCTGCAATCCTTTATCACAATGCTGTGAGAATGTCAACAAGTTTTAACTAAATGTATAGAAACTTTCTGGAGATAGGAATAAAAAATTTCAATTTCAAATGCATATAGACATTAATCATAAAACTATTTTCTATTATTGAGTTTCTTTTTACATTTTAACAATATAATCACAAAAATTAGAATGAAAATAAGAAAGGAAAGCAAGAAGAGCATATTATACTATTCTACATGCTAATTATTAAATGAAGATTAGCTCTACGTCATAGTTACATTTCCAATTCATATTTAATGATAGTCTAAAGTCGGAGAGTGAACATCCTACGGTTATTCTATATAAAGATCACGATCATTTCATACGTAATATATATCTCTATTAATTATTTATTAATTTTTCATTATTTCTAATTATTTTTTTTATTATTTCTTACTATTTCCATTAACATTAATAATTTTTTATTTTCTTTTTTTTTCATTATTGCTGAATTACCATAACTAAGGAAATATATCCTTTGTCATTGTAACAGTGAAGATTTAAGTAAAAAGTAGAAGTAAATGACCTGTAGATCAATAATCATTTCTTTTATGATCAAAGATATTATTACAAAATCCGTAGGAATAATTTGGACATTTTTTCATTTTTGTTTTATTTATATCATTTTAATTCTTCCTTTTATGCATTTCTCTATTATTATTGTTGCTACTTTGATAACGATATTGTTGGATTCTCTGACAAATATATTAATTTTTTCCAAAATCATGCATTTATGGAATACAGTCATTCTCCGAACTCTGACTACATTCATCGAAAATTTTTTCATCGTTTTCGTCATTAGAAATTGGTAGTTGAACCGATCTCTAAAACGTCTTACAATAATATCACTTCCACTGTCTTCATCACTGTATGGTGTTTCATCACTATCACTATCACTATCGAAAAAGAAAATTCGACGTATATATTCATTAGTCAAGCGCACTACTAAAAATTGTTTAGTTGAAGAAAATATTATACAGAACGGAACTAGCTTCACGGTGTGACATCTGGATAACCGATTCTTTTAGAATGGAAAGCTTTATGCTTACCAATTATACCATTACCGACGAAATTGATTTCTTCGCATTCTATTGGTTCTTTGTACTTTAAACAAACATAATATCTTAGATACTGGATCCAGAATAACTTAAGTGAAGTCATAATCGTGCGAAACCATGCCGAAGAGTGATAGTTGAAGTCACATATACGTGATGTCACGATAAGAAACTAATTGAATGTGACATAAACGCGAGTATTTTAAAGTTTTATAAACATGCATTAAAAAATTGAATCCAGATAGAAATTTATTTTATCTGGTATTATTGTAATAAAGGTGAATAATATAAACTTTAGATATTTTATATATTTTTGCGTATTATATGTATACTAAGCTGCATCTTTTAACAATCCACCAATCGCATGAACTTTGAAGCGTTTGGTCGGCATGGACATATCGTTGCAAATCTCGCGAGATACAATATTTTGACATTTGCAACATAGAAATGAAAGAAGCAATATTTTCACTGTTACTAAATATATTCAAACATATCTATAATACATCTGTATAAAAGCAACTACATTATCTCATTGGTTATAATAAATCAGAAGTCACATAAACGTAATTACATTCACCGGCATAAAAATATTCGCACAGTATCTTGTAAAGAAGCTTTTCTGGTAATTATTTGGTATAGCTTATAAGACGTGGAAAATACTAAATTTTTATCATATCGGCTTGTATATTTCCATTCTTTTTTCAAATCTTCTTAATGTTTCTTAGATGTTTAGTATTATATTCTATTATCTTTTTTACAAGTCTTCTGTCCTATCATATATAATGGGATTTATGTCAATTGCGTGAGAGGATGTTATATAACCTAACTATTGACATAAAATACATGCCAGAAAGTCATGTCACAATCTTATTGAAAGTAAAATGCTCTTCGAATTATTTTTTTTTTTTAATTATATATGTGCTTTCCTAGCAATAAATTCGTTGACTATATTTTATACAGTAATAATTTTTTAAATTATCCCACTTTACCTAAATACCACTAATGAATTTATACAGTTATTGTCGCTTGACATCCGTCATTATAAAATTGATTCACGTTTGGCACGTCATCACTTGTATTAACTGCACCATTTCATATTTCCATTATAGGCAATAATATTTACAAATTAGGGTAACTGTGATTTTCAAATGTGTGTACGAATAAGTAATACGAATAAGCAATTTTAAACTCATGGAATCTTAATACTAACATATATATCATTAAGTTACTCATACATTGTATCATTTTTATTAATAATTTATAACAATAAATGATTTGGGTCGTTAAAAATTTAATTCAGTGAGTTCGTCTTAATAAATAACATGGTATAAAAAAGAAAATATGTATGATACCATTTAAAAAAATTAATTTGACTTTGAAATTTCGAAATAGATGAATTTTGTATAAATTTACAATATACAATGTGCTTCTTTATTGCAAACAATGTTTATAATATAAATCAAAAAAATCAATAAATATTTTATTGATAAGTTTAAACTTACATAAAATCGAGTTTACGGGATAAAGATAATGCATTCAGGTTGTGAATTTATACATTCGGAAAATGTGTACACATTTCACATGTGAAATTGCACATTCGTAAATAAAAAGACGTCCAATTATATTGCTCATAAAAATATCACATTTCAATCAATTCTTTCTAGTACTTTTAAATAGATGTTAATAGTCAAATATGTACTAAATTTTTCATACCAATTTCTACTAGTCGCTGTTTTAAATTCCTGTTTAAATTCTGTTGTTTGTATTCCTTCATTGATAAACTACTATTCAATTTAATAAATGATTCTCGAAACAGATCTGGCAACACTGTTCATATTTATTTAATTTTAATTTTCATTACTGGTACTGCTGCGGTGCAAAATTGGTCTGAATATGACACGAAAATGTTAAAGTCCTAAATTCCTAATTACCATGGTTGAGAAAATAGGTTGACACAGACATGGTGTATGAATTGACATTGCATACAATTCATACATTGACGAAGAGGATAGACCGGGCATTAAATGGGGCTTTGTGTCTCAGGGTTTAAAATACCGACCAGGAAAAGTATTACTGGTTTTCTTAGCGTTCTCTATGCTTAGGTTCGGAGAAATACATCAAACAAAATAATACAAGTTAGTTGAGGAAAATGATATCCGTTACAATGTTGTCAATTAAATATATCCTTGGCATAGACGAAGTTTAAGTATAAGTAAGTTTAAGTATACATATACCTTGCCTGTGCCATCAGCTTTCGATACAAGAAATCAGTATCTAAAACTATACCATTTTATATTACGTATGTATATACGTATCAGAAAGAGTTATATCCATGTCTTTTAATATTAATAAACATTTTAAATATATATTTTATACTTCATTATTTTTAAAAACAATTTTTAACTAACTACTTTAACTAATTATTTCTTAAAATTATTTAAAATGGCCATTGTCAACTATATATTTAATTTGAACAGCCACCGGTCAAAATGAAATTTGAAAGGCGTTATGAGGGATGTAAAATTCTAAAGATAATCTTGAATCAAGAAAATCAAGAAAATCTTGGCTTTGAGAATGCATTCTTTGTAAGATAGATCCTTCAATTTATTATATATATATAATTTATTATACATAAGATAATTACGAAGAAATAATAATATTGAATAAAATAATTATGAAAAATAATAATATTGAAATTTATTATATATAAAATTATTATATATAAAAGAACAAGCAATTATCAGCTGATGGGCTTGTACGTGCGATTTGCAGCAAATCATCGCCTTCTTTTGAAAGAACAGAAGTATAATAACCTTTCATCCTTCTTCTTATGAAACAAAAGACCTTTTTGCCTTTGTTCTTTCAAAGCATCGACTGCTCGTCTTCACCGAGCCTAACTTAAACGTTTGGAACCAGAGACAATGTCTACCTGTTTCTCCATCATGAAAATTAATTCCCAGTATGTTCTGCAGCGGGCAATACAAACTATTTTCCCAATCTTCCTTTAACTTTAGCAGCCACAGTGAAGAAAATAATTTATATGTATGCATATATACCTAATGCAATTGTGTGACCGCGACACTTTCAACGCAATGAAGGAGATAGGGCTACCGACCAGGAAAGTAAGGGCAAGAGCCACGTACAGTCGGCCAGTTACCCATCTCTAGTCTAAAATAAATAGAAACATACAAATGCAACTCTCAATAGGAACAAATACATTCATACAAATATAAATATGAGAACCATCTTCAGACAATAGCAATCGGCCGGGGACACTGTAATATTCAAGAATTAAAAACTAAATTTAAAATCTGCGTGTATAGACATTACCAATGTATAAATTAACATAATGATAAAAATTCGAAAAATTCTAATTTTTCATCTTCTAATCCTAATAATCAAGTTCAGTAGAATGGCAAAGAAAATTGTACAGCCACTTTAAGATGTGATTAGAAATCGGAAAATTGGAATTTTCTAAATCATAGTGGAGTTTCAGTTATGAAAAAGATTCTCAATATTTTTGGAGACGTTTGAATTTTTACATACTTCGAGAATAGAAACTTTTTTAATTTCCTACTTGCTACATAATGTAAAAATATTTTCAAGAAAAACTAACAAAGATTTAGGTTTAATCAAAACAAAAGAATTTATTCAAATTACCCGGGTGAGAGTATTTGACATTTTAAAATTGAATCGAATCGGATAATTTTGCGAATTAGCTCGAGCGAATACCTAAGACTGAGAAAGCGAACAATCGTGCAGCCGTTTATTTTGCCAGTTTCATTATTTCATGGACAGAGCCGATTGGTGGAAGATGGAACAAAAATGTGGCAACCGTGTCAAATTTTTAGACAACTATGCTTTCATTAGGAAATCCTAAATTGTCCCTTTAACTTGACGAGAATTGTGATGAAGGTAATTAGAAAGGAAATGAGAATGAGTAATACTCAGAGAGAATATATCATTTTGAATTCGTATAAAATTTGAATAAAGTTATTGAAAGCTATGTTAGAATGTCATTAAATTTTCGACAAAATTGTAAAGAAATTCTGTAGTATAGAATCCACGTGGTAGGAAAGGCACAAACACATGTCCAGGACTACGGTTCCTAGATTAGATAGGCTGCTGCCTTATGTCAAACAAAACGATGATTAGCAGATGGGACTGAATGAGCTATTCGATGCGAATTTTCGAACGATTTGGACGAATTGCAACTCTTTCACATATACGTCAATATAAAATTTAACTTACAAAATCATTTTACAAATTTATTTTATATTTTATATTAATTTTCGCACAATGAATGCCAGATCACTGTGTTTGCTTGACTACAATAGATATCCATACTGTTTTAACATGAAGTTCAACCTCTTTAACCCGGAATTACCCGCCTGGGGGTCTAGCGCAGGTACATCCCGGCGACTAGACCCTCACGTGGGTAATCCCGGGTTAATAAACCTCGAGGCGTAACGCGTGAAGTAGTAGAATTACGGAACATAGAATTGTTAGAGACGGACGAACATAATGATCTACGGAAGTCAGAAAGAATTAGAAGTAGGAGGGAAGTCAATTTAATCAAAGAAAATAAAATTCCAAGCAACTATTATGAAACAAAAAAAAGTAAAGATTGGAAAAAATGGAAAATGGCAATGAAACAAGAAATTGATTCATTCGAAAAATGTTCGGTATGGGAATTAGTTAGAAAACCTAATAATACAAAAATAATTAAAAGTAAGTGGGTATTAACATTAAAAGGTAACAAAGAAAATAACGATATAAAATACAAGGCACGATCAGTAGCAGCTAGATACAATCAGATTAAATGTAGAGACTAGATAAATACAGAGACTATGAAGAATCTTATTCTCCCGTAGTTACCATCGAAGCATGGTGGTTATTGATGGCGTTAAATTAAATTGGAAATTCAGTTTCTTTGATGTCAAAACTGCATACTTACATGGTAACATTAAAGAGACCATATATGTGTCTTTGCCTCCTGGATTTGAATAAGTGTATGAAAAGGAAAATGTGTTTAAATTAAAAAATAGTATTTACTTCTTCAATCCGGCCGTAACTGGTATATTAAATTGAGAAACACATTGATCGAAATAGGATTTAAACCAATGGTATCGGAAAACTGTCTATTTATTCGTTCAAAGGATTGTAATTTTACTGTATTGGCAATTTATATTTCGCGAGACGATTTCACGATCGTATATAATAACAAAGAAAAATATCATGAAATATTATTACAACTAAAAGCAAAATTCGAAATAATTGAGACTAGAAAGTCTAATACTTTTCTTAATATTACGATTAAGAAACATGAGATGGGTATTAGTTTATCACAAACAGGGTACATCGATAAATTGTTAATAAAATAAGGTATGAACGAATGCAATCCCGTTGATACACCAATTATATTAGGAGAGGATAAAGCTTTTAATACATCAAACGAAAAAATTGAAGTATATATGAGACGATTGGTGAATTACTATATATAGCAAACCGAACTAGACCGGACACTGTGTTCGTTACATCATATTTATCTCAATACAGTCGCAAACCTGAAAAACGACACGAGTTAATAGAAAAAAGTGTTAAGATACTTGCGCGGAACCAAATATAAAATGTTACATTATAGTAAAAACCAAGGTTCTTTAAAAGCATACGCAGATACTATCTGGGAAATGACGAAAGAGGTAAGTCTTTCTCAGGGGGAGTTATCCAATTAGGCGACTGGTTAATTACATGGCGAAGTAAGAAACAAAGAGCGTTGGCCTTTCAACATGTGCAGTAGAACTGTTTGCATGCTCCGAATTAGTAAAGGACATTACTTGGATTTCAAATATTTTGGTTGAATTGAATCTACAGTCCATTATTCACAAATCGATAAGTTTGTTTTGCAATAATAAAGTCGCAATCAAATGGATGACAGACAGTCGTTTATCAAGTAAAACCAGGCACATTAACTTAAAAATTAATTTTGTACGAAATGAAATCGAAACAGGTCGACTTAGTATTTATCATATAGATTCTAAACATATGTTAGCTGATTTCCTCACGAAAGCCGTAACTAAAGATAAGTTGGAATGGACACTAAACCAAATTATTTTGTTAGATATAAACGATTAAGAATGTAACTAGCAGCATCACTTGTAAGGGGGAGATTGTTGAATAGTAAGTAGCACCGATTGCTATGGGCTCATTGCTATGGATACGAGCGAAACTACTGGAAAGAGACATCGTGTGCTTGATGCTTTTGTCTCAGTAGTATTGCGAAGCTCGTGGAGAGAAACACGTTCAAAATATATATTATAAACCACTCTGTTAATAATATTGTAAAATATAGAATATATATTAAACTACTTATTTAAAATCCTTTCGGTGAATTTCACGGCAACCCAATTCACCACAGTTTTGTTCCAAAAAAAAAAAAAACTACTCTAGATTAAATTATTAGGATGAAATAGTTATTGAGATGATTACAGTTTAATTTTAATGCCTCATAAGAATATCGACAAAAATGTGAGTTCTATTACTTTCACTTTAAAATGATATTGAAAATAATTTTTTGCACTTTCAACCATTTTATGCCCTTTAAAATGGTGCAACTTTATCTCGAACGTTTTCTTCATAAAAACTAAAATACAACACATATGTGCTGAATCATTTAAAAGCCGCATAGAATTTGAAGCATTTCAAAAAATATTAATTTTTTTCGACGTTGTTTTATATAGGAAATGAAAAGTTTATCGAATGATAATGATATTTAATATGGAATTTAAGGATGAATGAGGGAACATAGGAACGGAAAGATTTGGTTAAGTGAAAGGTGCGTTTCGTCTCAGTATCGCTGCCTAGACTCATCAGTGGGGCTAATGGCAGCGCCCCTTATCCAGACGCTTGTTGTTATAATTACCCCCGCTAGACTGGAACGGTCACCCCCATCTTAGCGGTGTTCCGCACTCTGTTTTGCTTAATGTTGAAGATCGCAAGTACTTCGACACTAGGCGCACAGTCACTTACGGCTTGTGCTAGTCGGTGTTCGACTCTCGTGTTTGAGTAATCGTAGGCCGCTACAGAATAGAAAAAAATTCAACAGTAGAAAAAGTCGTAGAAATCCATTAAAAAAACTGCATTAAAAAAAATGCATTTTTGTGAAAAATCACACTACACGATGGTGGAACATCATAAATAATGTCTTGTTACCAAATTCGCATTTATTATAATCATTATATGTATATATGTACATATGTATATTGCTCGTAATAAAGTGTCACGCATTCAATTCAATAAGTAATTTTCAATGCGGAAACGGCAACACTGACCATATTTTTTAATTTTTTTATCAGCAATAACGCTGTAGTGCTATATTTGTTTAAGTTGATACGGCAAGATGTGACATGAAAATGGTAAGAGGATTAGGTGACCTTCAAAACCTAAGACATGAAAAAGTATTGGATGTCCAGTCTATCTTCTCAGTCAATGCTGTTATTTATTCAATCTGTGACTTAGAAACATACACGTGACATTAACACACAATTGCGTAGACGGAATTTCATTCCTATACGAATAATAATTCAAATAAATATTTTATAAATAATATTCAAATATTTCAATGTTGAAATGATGAGAGAAATATTGATTTTAAATAACTATTTTAGGCTTACCATAAAAAATACACAACTGAAACACATTTTCATATAAGTAAGTTTCAAATAAATTTCAAAACAAGTAATTATTTTAAATAAACAAACAAAGTGTAGAAAAGTTAGTACCTAAAAATATATTTATATTTTATTTGAAATACTATTTATTAATACTATTACAACACAAGCGGTAAAGAGTAATACTTAAATTTATTTTCCGATCCAGAAGGGGACCTAAGAATCGGAAATTTGAGATATGATCAAAAGAGATAAAATTAAATATAAATATTCAATTTCTAAACGTGTATCTCATATATCCTAACTTCCATTGCTGTGT
Source organism: Frieseomelitta varia (assembly GCF_011392965.1). Classification (NCBI taxonomy): domain Eukaryota; kingdom Metazoa; phylum Arthropoda; class Insecta; order Hymenoptera; family Apidae; genus Frieseomelitta; species Frieseomelitta varia. Next base: position 172,785 of record NW_025110073.1, read on the forward strand.
TAAAGGGATCATAATATACATTCAGATTTGCTGTATCTTGTTACCCATTGTATCATTTAGGGTAAGAAATATCATAATAGGAAATATATTTTATTATCATCATACAGGATAAACATAGATTATAATAATAATCACGCTTGATCAATTCAAATATCTCCGTTACTTTTGAATGAGAAAAATTTGTTTAGCACAGAGGGAGCCATGATGAATTCTTAACATATATATATGCTTGTTATTAGTTATAGATATTCATGTTTGTTATAAATATGTATTGTAATTCCAGTATTATATCAGTAAGTATCCAACCTACTGCACTACTGCAGAAAGAAAACATCAGGACGACAGTAAAAGAAACAATTTCTCATTTCACTCTATATCGCATTGTGCTACTTACAACCAATACCTGTGTCTCCATTGTATTTACTGTATTGAACCTAACCGGAACTACCAATCAATAGTCCAATCAATTATTAAAT
>NW_025110074.1:0-3276 GCF_011392965.1 Frieseomelitta varia
TTTTTTTTCTTTCTGTTTCTTGTTCGTGTTCTTTTCGAAGCTTCTCCTTTCGCGTCGAAACTCGAGTTGTTTTATCGTCCTCGTTTTTGTTTTCCTGCTGTTGCGTGCTGCTCTTCAACCCTCACGGGCGGAGGCGGGTTTCGCGCGGAGGGCACGCTTGATTTATCGGGGCGCGGAAACTCTCGTACGAGTCTGCTCGACGGCTGGTTCTTATTGGAGTACGGCCGGATATTTGTCGCGGGGCACGGAGATGATTTGTGGGGGGCCATTGGTCCCCTCTCCGAGTCGGTGCATCATCCCTCGAAACCTCGTTTCGCAATCATCTCTTACCTATATTATAAAGAATATTAAATTTTTATATATTTTATATAATATAATATATTTTAATATAATTATATATTTAATCTCTTACCTATATTATAAAGAATATTAAATTTTTATATATTTTATATAATATATGTATATAATATATATATAATTATATATTTAATCTCTTACCTATATTATAAAGAATATTAAATTTTTATGTATTTCAATATTAATTTTTATATATTTTATATATTTTAATATTTAATATATATATATAATTATATATTTAATCTCTTACCTCTATTATAAAGAATATTAAATTTTTATATATTTTACATAATATATATATCTCGATCTTTCGATCCGTCGACTTTCGAATATAAATGCGAATTTGTATTTGCAATGGTAGTCTTCCGCCAGGATGGAAAAATTTCGACGTTCGAGTTCCAGTATAAAATAATCATGCGAACAATATGAATTTTTGAAATTCTTTTTTTCATCAGCTCAAGTGACGCAATGGCTATCGGCAGCCAAACGTTCGGCTGAAAATGAAAAATATATACGTCGACATGTTGAACGCTCGACTTCCTTCGTTACATTCGTTATGTTACGATCAAAGTCACACACATACCAGCGAACAAAGCAATTCTATACACGCGTTGACGGTGCCTTCGTTTTGCTTTTAGTGAACCAACGAACGGTCGATATTTCACGCGATTTACACCGCGGAACAGACGCTCGTCCGCTAATCGTATTTACCACGCTCGATACGAATATGTTAACGAGCCCACGTTTCTGCCGAGTCGTTTCTTCTGCCGAGTCGACGAATTTTTACGCGCGGCTCTTTTGCAATTCAGCCACGCTTCCGTTTCACGGAATGCCTCCTGCAGAATCGTCCAGTAGAGTTGCAAGAGCGTGTTTCAGATTCATATTTTTATATATCCTGTATTTTGTGTTTGCGCGTTGCATGCATTTTCACACTTTCCAACTTTCGACAAACGCACAAAAATCATCGCAATCCAGCTATTGGAAATAAATTTCAATATTTATAAAATAAAGTAAAATAAAATAAAAATAAAATAAAATAAAATAAAATAAAATAAAATTCCTTTATTAATAATAAGAATTATTAGGCAAATGAAAAAAAAATTTTTTGAGTGCCTGTGATAAAAAGAAATAATTGTCATTCAACGATAGCATCCTTTCATTCTGGTCACAATAATTATATATCCCTATAATTTTTTTAATTTTTTAGAATTTTTATATACAGAAAATTACACACTATTTTTCTGTATTTTTGTATTTGTATTTTCTGTATTTTTGTATTTGTCTTTTCTATATTTTTGTATTTGTCTTTTCTGTATTTTTGTATTTGTATTTTTTGTATTTTTGCATTTGTATTTTCAGTATTTTTGTATTTGTATTTTCAGTATTTTTGTATTTGTATTTTCAGTATTTTTGTATTTGTGTTTTCAGTATTTTTGTATTTGTATTTTCTGTATTTTTGCATTTGTCTTTTCTGTATTTTTATATTTATATTTTTACTATTCTTGTGTTTGTATTTTCACTACTTTTACATTTGTCTTTTCTGTATTTTTGTATCTGTCTTTTCAGTATTTTTGTATTTGTATTTTGAGTATTTTTGTATTTGTATTTTCAGTATTTGTCTTTTCTGTATTTTTGTATTTATATTTTTACTATTCTTATATTTGTATTTTCACTATTTTTACATTTTCTGTATTTTTGTATTTGTCTTTTCTGTATTTTTGTATCTGTCTTTTCTGTATTTTTGCATTTTCTGTATATTTGTCTTTTCTGTATTTTTTTTTATTTGTCTTTTCTGTATTTTTGTATTTGTCTTTTCTGTATTTTTGCATTTGTCTTTTCTGTATTTTTGTATTTGTATTTTTAGTATTTTTGCATTTGTCTTTTCTGTATTTCTGTATTTGTATTTTCAGTATTTTTGTATTTATATTTTCACTATTCTTGTATTTGTATTTTCACTATTTCTGCACTTGCATTCCTGTTGCTTTTTCTATACAGAAAAATGTGCCTCTTTTCTGCCTCTGCGATCGTCTCGAGCCTCGTATTCATAAGCACGACGATCGATGTATATTTCTACCTACTGGACACAGTAGAAAATTATAATTCGTGGGACGACGCGTGGTGGGTTAGCCCCCCTTGTTGAAGTTCGTCCGGCGGCTGGGCGCGCGCATAAAGCCTTTTTCACGCGTGGCGGTGGCCGCCACGTGAAAATCGGAATTCCGTGGAGATGTGCGCGCGACCAACCGATACGCGACGAGAAACGCAATCGGCTCGGCCGCGTCCGTGTCCCAAATCGATTTATCCCCTCGCATCGATTCGCCCCGGGACATCGTGCCTCGACCTCGTTTCGTCCACCACTTTCATCGGCAATTGCTTCGCCTCTGTGCTCTGAAGAGAGAGAGAGAGAGAATCGTTTAAGGTTGCCGATCTCTGGCGCCATACGTACGTTTGATTCAATTTACGACCCGATTTATTCAACTGAAACGGCGAAGATTCAATTCAATTGTGTAACGTTTGGAGCTTAAAGATTTTGTTCACAGTTAAAAAATGATGATACAATGACGCACAAGCGAAGAGCAGGTGAAGAAATAAGAATACAATTTTTTGGGGCTTCGTTCTCGAGTGGTGAATCGGTTTCAAGTGTTCTCCGAGTATGAGGAAAGCATAACTTTACAGTACATTAGTGCACAAGCTTCTGTTTGTACATTTTACGAAGTATCATTCAAATCTTTGTTTATGAAATGTTCTAAGAAAAATTGTAAATCGGCCTAAAACTAAAATTATTTCGACCACTTTTGGTAGTTTAATCAATGACTATAATGGATCCTCGCGACGTTTCTTTTTTTTTTTGTCGAACTTTGAATTTGTTAGAGAAATTCAAGGATTTTCGTTTTCACCTGATATTAAAAATTCGATAAAATG
>NW_025110074.1:3286-6052 GCF_011392965.1 Frieseomelitta varia
AAAAAAAAAAAAAAAAAGAAAGAAAGAAACATTGTACGTCGAGTTTTAGAGGGAAATGATGGAAAAATTTTCTGCAACACCGTGACAATTAACTCGGAAGAAAATTAACTTGGCAGATGTATCATTACACTTTATTTTTATTCCAACAAGTTCAAACGTTAGTTTAGTGCTCGAGTGCAGAAACGATCGCGGCGACAAGTTGCGGGTTGTCCACGTCTCACAATCAGACGAGATAAACAAGATAAACAAAGAGCCGTGAACCTTCGGGGAAAAAAAGAAAAAAAAAAAAAAAAAGACCACGTTTCCTCGGTAGATAAGAGTCTCAAATATTGAAACAGAGACTGCTCTGGGGCGAGATTCCTTCCTTATCGGCTTCGAGAGAGACACAATTATCGTCAACTCGAGACAAACGTGTTGCAAAGTAAAGTTCTTTGAAATTAAACTTGTTTGTGCTGGATAATTGCAAGAAACTTTTATGACCGCGCCCTCGACTCGTTCGATTTCGAAAGAAAACGAAGGACGGCCGCGGCGATAGGATCGAGGGGCGATCGGCGGTTAACTCAGCCGCCGTGGCTGAAACCGGCGATAAGACAGCCTGAAATGCCGCACGCTCCTCGTCAACTCGAGGCTCGCTGATCCTTTCACCGGCCACGAGCCGAGATATACCGCTTCCACCTATAAATCATCGGTATCGTCGTTACCGATCTAAAATTCTATGGAGAGACGGAGCCAAACAATGAACGGTGCCACGGTTCGCGATACGGTTTCGCGCGAAATTTCCCCCTTTAAATAGTTCCATTGGACATTTCTATAATCCGTTGAATAATAATATCTGGATAGTGAACCGCAGAGATGTAAAGTGGTTTTTTGACGTAAACAGAAACTCGTGTCGGCGAGAGGAAACTACTTTTATTTAAAATTATTAAAAAACTTTTGCATAAGTGCATAGGAGTCCCACGGTGTAATAAACCAGAGCGTGGATTTTTCTCTGCGTTTTAAAATTCTCGCGAACGTAATTAAAAAGAAGAAAAAAATCTAAATGGGAGTTCGTTTCATCAGTCGAGTATTATGATATATAATGACTTCACTTTGCATATCTCGTGTAGGGTTGTTACCAACGTTAACAATTCGCGTTTAATTAAAATAATTAAACGTAATTAAAACAATTTTGTTTATAAAACGAAAGTGGCTGTGACTACACACTTAGCACTTAGCGAATGACGAGTATAATCGTCACGGCGTCCGTTCGATAGCGGCACAGTGCAGACAGACACTTTTAAAATCGCATTGCAAGAGTGGAAACAGCTGAAATATTTTTCAAAAATGAGGTAAAGTATACGTACGTTTCGTCGACAATGTGTCAGTAAAAAGACGACGATTTAGTCGACAGTCGGAGACAGAATGAGAAAGAAAAAAAGGGGAGCGTCCGGGTCCGCGTCCCTAAACGCTTATTATGTGGCATTACCGGCAACCTCGCCTCTGCCTACATGTATAATACTAAGTCACGCGAACGTTCATCGTTCCGAGGAACCTCGTGTCCAGGAGCGGAGCAAGTTTTTTGCGAGATGAGACCGTAATTGCGGACACGCAGGATAACCAACCCCCCCTGTGATCCACTGCCAACCCTCCCAACAACCATAAGAACAGGCCCCAGGTCGGTTATGAAACGATTGCATTACCGCAGAGTCCTTGCCCTCTCGCCCGTCGCACTTTCACGTCTTTTAGTAGAAGGCGGAAAGAAAAGTTCGTCCGTGACTGTCACAGACGAATTCTACATCTTCGATTTCGTGGAAGTACGTGTAAGGAACATTGTTGCAAGATTGATCTTGACCTCGATGTTCAAGGTCAAAAGATTTTCTTCTTGCGGGTTTTGCATTCTACTTATTACGAATAAAAGGTAATACGTGAACTTTTTCCAAGGAACCATAGTTTTGTGAATTTTGAATATTACTTAATCGGTTTAACACTGGGTCCTAACAGCGACTTTATTCGTACGGTTCGTACGGTTGTCCATTTTACATAATTTTCACTATTAGATTTCACTAACGTTTGATTTATCATAGCGTGAGTTTAAATGAAATATGATAAAACTGGCTGTTAATGTTATTCGAAATATGAATATTACGTACAGTAGACATCCACGCGTCCAGAATCATAAAGTCGCTGTTAGCACCCATGCGTCCATAGTGTTAAATGACTAAGAAACTTTCTTGCCATTTTTCAAGAGAACTATTCGGTTTCTTGGAAAAGTTTTACCTTCGTGACGAGTAGAATACAAAAAAAAAAAACAAAATTAAATTTCAAGATGGAAATTTCCAGAAAATGGACAAACTCTGTGAATAGCAAAAAAAAGTGATCGAACTGCAAGCCATCCCCAGACTTGCCCTACTTGCAAATGCTCGTTGTTTCCTTCGATTCAAAAATGGCCAAAAAATGGTCAAAATCCGTGAAAATCAAAAAACGATCAAACTTTCATCCCAGATTCATTCCACTTGCAAATGCACATTGTTTCTCCTGATTCAAAAATGGCCAAAATCCGTGAAAATCAAATTATCATTCCAGATTCATTCCACTTGCAAATGCATATTGTTTCTCCTAATTCAAAAATGGCCAAAATCCGTGAAAATCAAAAAATAATCAAACTATCATCCCAGACTCATTCCACTTGCAAATGCACATTCTTTTTCTCGATTCAAAAATGGCCAAAATCCGTGAAAATCAAATTATCATTCCAGACTCATCCCACTTGCAAATGCACATTGTTTC
>NW_025110074.1:6247-16035 GCF_011392965.1 Frieseomelitta varia
AAAATGGCCAAAATCCGTAAAAATCAAAAATTAATCAAACTATCATCCCAGACTCATTCCACTTGCAAATGCACATTCTTTTTCTCGATTCAAAAATGGCCAAAATCCGTGAAAATCAAATTGTCATTCCAGACTCATCCCACTTGCAAATGCACATTGTTTCTCTCGATTCAAAAATGGTCAAAATCCGTGGAAAATCGAAAAAACGATCCGACTATCATCCCAGACTCATTCCACTTGCAAATGCAAATTGTTTCTCCCGATCAAAAACTGGCCAAAATCAAATAGTGATCGAACTCAATCCCAGACTCGTTCCACTTGCAAATGCCGCGAAGTTTTCCCCCCGAATCCGCGCGAAGAAGCTGGCGTTAGTTCGACGACACGTGGAACGACTCGACGATTGGAACGCGCGGTACGTAGCCCGGCCTGGCGGCAGGTGTATCGTCGGACGACGCCCTCCCTCGACGTCTACGTGACGCGAATTCGGTGATTCCACGACGACGTTCACGGAATCCGTGTTCCCCGGGGAGGGGGAATATAAATTTCTCCGAGTGGAACAGCGACCAGAGGCAAGACACAGGGAATAAAGCGCGCGAACGCGGGCAATTGTTCACGTACGATTACCGCTGGCCGTTCGCCAGTGTCGCCTTTTGTCTCTGGTTGTTGCGCGCGCGCGCGCGCGCGCGCGCCATCAGCAGGCCTCTTCTTTCACTCGATACGCGTCGCTGAAATGCTAATGCCCAGTAGGAATGCGCCTCGTCTTTTTCCCCCTTGGAATTTCCAACTGAATTTCATACTCCTCGCGAGATTTCATATTCCGTTCTCGCAGAACGCTACCACATCGCCCCTCTCCCCCTCACCCTTCTTTACCGACCGCGACATCGGTTCCTTTTTCTTGTTTAGAATTCGGGGCTCGGACGGGTGGCGGTTGCGCTTGAGAATTACCGTGCTCTCGAAATCTTTCGGTCGAGTTGCGTTGACGAGAAAGAAACGTTGTTGGGAATAACAGGCGGAATCTCGATTTTCGCACGGTTGGTTTAGGTTAGGTTTAGGCACAACCTAAACTTAGGCTAGGTAAAGGTGTAACCGAAATTTAGGTAGAGGTGTAACCTAAACTTAGGTTATACGTGTACAAAAGTAGAGCAGTATAAAAAAAAGGACACATCAAAGTGTTTTTAAAATATTTATTCTCAACATTTACTTGCACATAAACTTTAGTATCTGATTTTTTTTTCTCCCTTAGTAATTGGTTTAGGTTAGGTTTAGGCACAATCTTAACTTAGGTTAAGTAAAGGTGTAACCTAAACTTAGGTAAAGGTATAACCTAAACTTAGGTAAAGGTATAACTTAAACTTAGGTAGAGGTATAAGCTAAATTTAGGTTAGGTTGGGTTTAACGTGTACGAATGTAGAGCAATATAAAAAAAGGACACATCAAAGTGTTTTTAAAATATTTATTCTCAACATTTATTTGCATATAAATATTAAACTTTATTAATTAGCGTCTGATATTTATTTTTCATTTGATAATTGGTTTAGGTTAAGTTTAGGCACAACCTTAACTTAGGTTTATGATGGTAAAGGTAACTAGACTTAGGTAAAGGTATAACCTAAACATAGGTAGAGGTATAACCTAAGCTTAGGTTAGGTTAGGTTTAACGTGTACAAAAGTGGAGCAATATAAAAAAAGGACACATCAAAGTGTTTTTAAAATATTTATTCTCAACATTTACTTGCATATAAATATTAAACTTTAGTATCTGATGTTTTTTCCTCCCTTAGCAATTGGTTTAGGTTAGGTTTAGGCACAACCTTAACTTAGGGTTAGGTAAAGGTATAACTTCGAAATTTCCAAGGTCGCCGCTATCTTCTTTAAAATTAAACCACATATATATCTTTCTCATCATAAATCGGAAGGATATTAAATTCCAAGAACTGACGGAAAGTATTAAACCACATTTGTCTTAAATTTCAGGAAGGATTCGCAGTCGATATGTAATATACAGGGTGATTCACGTAACATTCACACCCCGAATAATTTTTCAATTACCGATCTAATGAAAAATCGTTTGATACAAAAGTTTCGATGACTTTGGGAGAGACGTGTCAAAATATAGCGTATTGTAGCAAGTGTAACAGCAACAGTATTACATTTTTACATTTTTAAAAACGCCAAGCTTCACAGTGGAAGTCTCGCCAAAAATGTTCGAATAAAAAATAGTAACAATGATTTTCTAACTATACCCTTGAAACGTAACAACGTTTCGATGTTTGAAGGATGTTGAAACACACGCCGGTTACTGCGCGCTGTTTTCCAACGGCGACGATCGATCGTTTAATCGATTTGACCCGGCGGGATCGCGGCCAATTGATTCGGATGACGCTGGTCCGTCGGGCGGTGAGCCTCGCGGCCAGTCGAATCGATCGTTGCGTAACCCTGTCGAAATTAATGCTGATGCACAAGCCTCGCAGCTCCATCATGTGCCTCACTACGTATAATAGCAATGCCTCTCGAACGAGGAAATTCCCTTACGTTAGATTCGTTCAATTTGGATCCGCGAAAAACCAGGGAGGGAACATTGACACGTTCACTGCCCCGCGAAACTTATTAACTTCTATATTGAATCATTCTAATACAAAAGGAGGTGATTCTACATGAAAAAAAAAAAAAAAAATATAAGAAGATCAAGAATAAAATTTGTCTGTAAATTCGAGGCTCTGTTTTAGTGAATCGGCTTTGAATATTCACCGTTGTAACTTGAATATTTACCACTTTATTTTGATTTCGAAAATTGACAAGATAACGGTTGGAAATATCGTACACATAAATATATATGATAAATAAATATGTATCTAATAAATAAACATACATCGTAAATATATATCGTTACATAAATAAATATATGTCATTACATAAATAACACATAGATATATTATATATGTGTTCATATCGTTATATAAATATAACATATATATTTATTCGTGTGTATATATCGTTATATAAATATAACATATTTATTCGTGTGTATATATCGTTATATAAATATAATATATATTTATTCGTGTGTATATATCGTTATATAAATAACACACATATATATATGATATATGTGTTTATATCGTTATATAAATATAACATATATATTTATTCGTGTGTATATATCGTTATATAAATATAACATATATATTTATTCGTGTGTATATATATCGTTATACAAATATAACATATGTATATATTCGTGTGTATATATCGTTATATAAGTAACACAATATATATCGTTATATAAATAACATATATATATTATATATATTATATATATTATATATATTATATATGTGTTTATATATCGTTATATAAATATAACATATATATTTATTCCTGATATATAAATATATGTTGTTATAAATGAATATATATCGGTACACACGAATAAATATATATGTATATCAGAGCCTTCGACCGATATAAATTGGAACCTAACCTAAACCTAAATCTAAACTTAAACCTAAACCAAAACCTAACCCTAATCTTAACCCTAACCCTAACCCTAACCCCAACCCCAACCAATATTGGTCCTCGACCAATGTTCTTTGAAACTTTCTCTGTAACGTTTAATTTTAATTAGTTACTCGTGAAATATTTCGCGTCGTGCAGCGGCGTTCTCGGCTTAATGAGCCGCGAACGGATTCGTGTGGCTCTCGCGCTCGTTGAGAAACGGCGCGCGCGAGAGTGCGTGTCGCCATTTGCAAATCCGCGGCCGGTGCACTCCTCCCGTATGCACCGAAACTGGTTTGCACCTGATACCGGCCCCGCGATCGAATGACGCGTTTCAATGCGTCCTCTCTTTGCTCCTCGTCCCTTCTTCCTCTTTGGCCCCTCGTTCCTTTGCTCTTCTTTTTCATACCGCGGGGCCCTTCTCTCTCACTCCTCCCCCCTCCCCCCTCTTCTGCCAATTTGCTCTTTTTTCCAACGTTCACAAAGATCACGCGAGCGCTTCTCTCTCTCTCTCTCTCTCTCTCTCTCTCTCTCTCTCTCTCTCGTCTACCCGACCCTTTTGATTCGTCTTCTGCAAAATCGTTCGCCACTGGACGAGAACTTGTCACGACCAAAGTTGTCCGCCTTCTCTGCGAAAAACTTTCGAGATAACAGCCTGTACAGGAAGTTCAGCTGAGATGTGAAAATCCTCTGTTGTGACTCGTCGAACTTCTCCGTATTTTAATATTCAGTATTAAATATACGATGACAGTTATTCAGTTAATAGTTCTAATAGAACAGAAAAGTTTTTTAATCATTTGACACTGTGGAACACTGTGTTTGAGTTCTAACAGCGACTTTACAGTTCTTGACACGTGGATATACGTTTTACGTAATTTTCATATTAGATTTCACTAACGTAGGTTTGATTTATCGCAGTTGTAGCATCAGTGCGGGCCTAAATAATCAAATGACAGAACTAACTGTTAACATTATGCCAGATATGAACATTACGTAATATATAGACATCCGCACGAGTTATAAAGTCGCTGTTAGCACGCATATGTCCGCACATGTCAAGTGAGTCAGAAGTTTTCACTTTTGGCCACATTTGGTTTTTTTCAAAAAAACTATTAGGTTCTCTGGAAAAGTACCTCTGTGACGAGTGGAATACAACAAAAAAAAATTTTTTTTATCTTAAAGTTTCAAATAATAATATAATAATAATAATAAAATATTAATATAATAATAATTATATTACATTAATAATGTAGATTATAATAATTATAATATTAATATTAATATTAATATATATAATTTTGTATAATAAAATAATAATATTATATAATTATAATATTAATATAATAATAATAATATAATAATAATAAAATTAATATAATACTAATAATAAAATATTAATATTAATATTATAATTATTATAATTATTAAAATATTAATATAATAATAATAAAATAATAATAAAGTTGATTTTGTGACATGTTCTTTACGTGTATCTTTATCGAGTCGATGGTATAGAGTTCATCAATGATCGCGTAGCTCGTGTTTACCTTCGGTTTAGCATCTAGTCAACTTGCTTGCGCGCGTTGAGGATCGTAAGTCCGCGTTTCGTAAATCGATAAACACCGTCGGTAGGATTGGCTCGTGTCGCGTTCGGTTTTCTCGCTGCAAAAATCACTATCGGCGCTATCGGCGCGACCCTCGAATAATTATCGGGTTCTCGGGCGGCACGGCGTGCGGTTAATTGCCGCGAAATATCGCTCGGTGTTTCGAGCAGATCGAAACAACGCCGGCGGAGTTTCCGTACGCTCGTTGGGCGAATCTCTCGCGGGATTCCAACCGTGAAATCGTAAAACATCGCTGTTTCCCTTTATCGAGGAACGTGCTGAACATCCTCGAGTCGGACGCGTTAAACTGCTGCGAGTTATTAAAAGGGTCAACCTTTTCTTTTCTTTTCACAATTTAATTCGAATTCCATGTTGTAACTTCGTCGTATATATAGGGTGTTCCGAAAGTCACTATTTATTTATTTATTTTTATTTCAGTTATCGTTTTTATTTTAATTTTAGTTATCGTTTTTATTTTTAGTTGTTACTGTTTAGTTACTATCTTTTTTTCTTTTCGTTATTATTCTTAATTTTCGTTATTAATTCTTTCGTCATTATTTTTAATTTTTAGTTGTTACTGTTCAGTTACTATCTTTTTTCCTTTCGTTATTATTTTTTAATTTCTAATTGTTACTGTTTAGTTATTATCTTTTTTCCTTTCGTTATTATTTTTTAATTTTTAGTTGTTACTGTTTAGTTACTATCTTTTTTCTTTTCGTTATTATTTTTTAATTTCTAGTTGTTACTGTTCAGTTACTATCTTTTTTCCTTTCGTTATTATTTTTTAATTTCTAGTTGTTACTGTTCAGTTACTATCTTTTTTCTTTTCGTTATTATTTTTCAATTTCTAGTTGTTACTTTTAGTCATTATTTTTTTAAATTTTAGTTTATTTGTTTATTGTTCGTTAGCGTTACACACGAGACCAGTAGAAAGTAGAGTTCCTTCTATGAAATTCCAACAGTTTCAGGTGTCGATAATTTTTTATCGTCACCTGTTCAGTTATTTGAAATCCGCCTAACCCCCATACAGCTGTAAACAGAGCGACTCGTGCTTCAGACTCGAAATAAACGACTCGCGTGTCCGAGAGGGTGGATGACGACGATGCAACGATAAAACGTCGGCGATAAGGAAAAAAAAAAAAAAGCCGGCGATGGAAAAAAGTTCCTCGAATGCTCGATAAGGTGAAGTGGCGTGGTCCGATTCTCGTTGCCCCCTTGCCGGATACGCTCCGAGCACTTTTTACCCCGTATTCTCTCGTCTCTCGAAAGACAGCGTGTATGTTGGTACGTGTCCTCGCATGAATGATTCCATTGAACATCGTTCAAGAAGAAAAGCAACGGCGACGCGACGCTGCTCGATGAATTCGCGAGATTCGATCGTACCGATTTCGTTTCTCGGAACGAAGAGAAAACAGACTCACGTTCCACCGTCTCGACCTTCACATCATTTCAACAGTTTATTTTTTTTATAACAAAATTATAACAGTGTCGATGTATTCAGTGTATTTCAGATATCAATGGGGATACTCACTGTACATGTGACATTGATAAAAAGCATTACGTTTAATATCTAGGGCACAAAAAATTCTCGGCTTAAAGTGAATCACAACGTCCAGTTATCTACGTCGAGTGGTAAGAATTTCGATTTGGAGGAAACAGCAGATTGCAGTCCCGTGTGAATATTAATTTGAATTTTCATTGTGTTAACGTTCGAATTTAGAGGTTGTGTTGTAAGCTCAATGTGTAAACATTCGAATTTAGAGGTTATGTTGTAATATGTTAATATTTGAATATAGAGGTTATGTCGTAACCTCAATGTGTTAACATTCGAATTTAGAGATTACGTTGTAACTTCAATGTGTGTCGACATTCGAATTTAGAGGTTATGTTGCAACCTCAGTGTGTAACCATTCGAATTTAGAGGTTATGTTGTAACTTTAATATGTTAATATTCGAATGTAAAGGTTACGTTATAACCTCAATGTGTCAAAATTCAAATTTAAAGGTTATGTCGTAGCTTCAATGTGTCAACATTCGAATTTAGAGGTTATGTTGTAACCTCAATGTGTAAACATTCGAATTTAGAGGTTATGTTGTAACCTCAATGTGTCAAAATTCAAATTTAGAGGTTACGTTGTAACTTTAATGTGTCAAAATTTAAATTTAGAGGTTATGTCGTAACCTCAATGTGTCAAAAGTTAGAGGTTTATGTCGTAACTTTAATGTGCGAAAATTCGAATTTAGAGGTTATGTTGTAACCTCAATGTGTAAACATTCGAATTTAGAGGTTACGTTGTAACCTCAATGTGTAAACATTCGAATTTAAAGGTTATGTTGTAGCTTCAGTGTGTCAACATTCGAATTTAGAGGTTATATCGTAACCTCAATGTGTCAAAATTCAAATTTAGAGGTTATGTCGTAACCTCAACGTGTCAAAATTCAAATTTAGAGGTTATGTCGTAACCTCAATGTGTCAACGAGGTTATGTTACATAACCCAGATCGACAGATGCAAATGATACGTAATGTTTCCATTGTTTTCGATGACACGATTGACTGAACGAAGAAACTCGCGAAACGGCAAGATTCGACAAAAATGTCCCTTTCAGAGGATGGAATGCCAGGGTTTTGACGCACTTTGTCGTTTTTAAAAATGGCAGGCCGCGTCGTCTCCTCCGAGGAGAACGTCTTGGACGCGCGCTCGCGCGCGCTTCGCCGCACTTGGAAGGCAATTTCTGTTATCAATGTAATATTCTGCAGCGAGAGGCCCCGGAAATGGCTCGTTGACTCTCGCCGCGCCGCTCATTGCTACATCCGGCACGATGCTTGCCGGTACACAATATAACTTGATACACTCGAAAGTGGAACAAAAGAGTTCCACGGAACGTTTCGTCTGCGCTCACGTGCGTACTCCCTGATAATTGCCTCTCCTCCCTCTTCTCCCCTTGCTCTCCCCTTTTCGCGATTCCTCTTCTTGCGATTCCTCGTCCCCCCCCCGTTTGTTTTCGTTTGTTTTTCATTTCTCGTTTCCTTCTTTTCTATTTTGTATTTACTTACCAACGTGCTTTTCCTCCGTTCTTTTCTTTTTTTATTTGCTAACGTGTTTCTTTTTTTTTTTTTTTCTATTAATTTGAACGAGCCAGTGAGAATTGATTGAAAATCGACAGAAGTTCAAGCTTCTCATTTTAATTGGCCACTCGCCGGGCTTCAACGTCGACGTTTCGGTGTTGATTTTCTTTAGAAGAAATTTATTTCACGTTGTGTGTAGTTTGGTTTATGAATCGTGGTTGATGAAGAACTCGACTCCCAAGAATTTATCGTTTTCGTCAAGCATTTTTCAATGAACTTATAAATAATTATAATAAACATTATTTTTTATAATAATTATAATATACATTATAATTATATATAAATAATATAAATAATTATAATAAACATTATTTTTTTTAATGGACTTATAAATAATTATAATAAACATTATTATTATTATAAATAATTGTAATAAGTGTCATTATAAATATCATCGACCGACGACGATGACAAGTATCATTAACATACATAAACACTCAGATGATAAACACTTATATGCAGTTATATTCGCACGTACATGCGAATATATATATATATATGGCCAATGTCATGCTCATTGTTAGACATTCATTTACAAAAACCGACAAGACGAGTAATTTAAGACACGCTCGTCTGACAAAGACTTGCTAACTATAATATCACAGATTGCAAAAAGTGCGAGTGCGTTCGGCGATAGCCAAGAAACATTGGAAAAAAGAAAGAGGATAATGCAATGTTGTCGGTTGTGCGAAACAAAAAGCGTATCCTTTCCGTGATACATCGGCTGACGTCGATTTATGTTCGATTAACCGGTTGTTCGTCTCTCCCGAAGCCACGCCTGCCTGGTGCTTAAGTATCGCGATATGTCTCGACGACTTTGCAAGTCTGGAGGGCGAAGTTTGCCGCTGTCTTTGCCAACCAAGTTGCCAAGGATGATTCCGGGGGCAGCTAACGTGCCACGTTAGCCCCCCTTCAAGGCTCTACTATCGTCCTCGATAACCCGGCTTACGATCGAGTCGCGTTACGAGTCGTGAAACTTGTCCAAACACCTGTCCCTTTAACTTTCAGCGGCGGGGAGCCTTAACGCCTGGAACAATGATGGCGAACCTATGAGACACTGACCCGTGTCGTTGATTTTTATAAACTTGTCATCACATATATATAAAAGAATTTCAATTATTTTTCGAGCCCCTCTTTTCGAAAAATGTTAAGAAAATTACAAGTGTTCGGTTAGAGGACTTAAACGTGAGAAATAAATGCATAATTGTGTTTCATGGAGGATTTACGACTTGGTTATGTATACATGTAGGTATTTCAAGTCTTAAATGTTATATTAGAGTTAGTTGTGTCCAAAACATTTTATACAGCGCCTACGATTAAACAGATGTGACAAACACTAAAAAAACACACTAGATCCCATTCTCAGAATGGGTAGCGTTGCTAGTTTTTTTATATAACAAAAGAGAGAAGAGACAATAAAAAATGTTAAGAAATAAAGTATATATATATATATATATATATATATATATATATATATATCTAATGTATAGTGCAGGGGTGACTGGGCATGATGTCACCCCTTTTATATCAATTTCTCGACGTCGACATTTATTCTTTGCTC
>NW_025110074.1:16317-17704 GCF_011392965.1 Frieseomelitta varia
TATAATTCTTATAATATAATATAATTAATAATATAATATAATTCTTATAATATAATATAATTAATAATATAATATAATTCTCATAATATAATTTAACTCTGGGAATAATTTTTGTTATTTCCGTCAACAACAATTTTTCTATTCAGTCTGTCATTTTTCATAATTGTAACTGTAATTTAATAATATAATATAATTCTCATAATATAATAACAAGCAGTGATTATCATCTTTTATTTTTGCTTTTATTTACCTGAACTTGAGGAATGAACTCCTAAACAATAATTTAGAAACAATTATTTGTAATAATCATTTACGATATGAACGATTTTACAAAGATAAATAATAACGTAGAAGTTTGTTCGTTAAATTCAAATTGTAACATTAAAAGAGCGCCTCTCTCTTCTCATACTCGCCTCTTTTCATATTTTTGTTCGTGGTAGATCGCACCGTTGATGACGAATGGTCGTTAGCTAGTCGAGTCTTGTTTCGTTCCTTCAGTCAATTGGATGGACCAGTTACAGCTCTCAGTCGTTTTCACTGTGCGAGAAAAATCTCACAAAATAGATTGTACATCGATACTCGGTGGAATGAAACGAAAATGCGTAGAAGTATATCGAGGAGAACAGCGGTTGGAGAAGGAGGGGACACGTTCCAGAAGTCAAGTGGCTCGATGCGCCATCGAGCATCCGCGATAAACGCGGCGGCGACGAGCTTTTATGTTCCTCTTCCGTCTGTGTTTGCCCTCGGCAGCTTTTGGCCAGCAGCCAGCTGCGCCGAGCTCTTCCGAGATCGTGCCTTATTTCTCGAGTACATCGAGACAGATACGTACACCGCGCGAAAGGAGACGTCTGAACTTTGGAAAGGAGCCGTCGTCGAAGAATGTATCGAACGGAAAGTGCTCTCGTTATTGTCCTGCTTCCCGTTTCTCTGCTCGGAAGGAAGGTCTCTATTTCCTATACTCTTATTTCCTATACAGGACAAAACGGTGTAAACAGCTACTTTGTGTAAATAGCATTGTAATAGCGCGATGTATATAAATAATATTGTGGGAAACGTTATTTATTTTATGAGTATTCGAAGATAAAGTATTCTGTTTGATACGTTTGCAACTTTGAAGATAGAATGTTACAGTCGACAATATTTTATTTTATTTTGATTTGCTTTCTTTTGCTTAAATATTGTAAACATATATATATATATATATATATATATATATATATATATAAGTTTATTAGTTATTTAAATTAAAGACAGTAAAATAATATTAAAAATATATATACATTAATATTAATATTAATATATATAGTAATATTAATATTAAAAATATATATACATTAATATTAATATTAATATATACATTAATATTAATATTAAAAATATATATACA
>NW_025110074.1:23116-26234 GCF_011392965.1 Frieseomelitta varia
TTATTCTACAACTTCATTCTACAACGTTGTTATTATACGTTATTATTCTACAGCTTTATTCAAAAATAGTTATTCTACAACTTCATTCTACAACGTTGTTATTATACATTATTATTCTACAGCTTTATTCAAAAATAGTTATTCTACAATTTCATTCTACAACGTTGTTATTATACATTATTATTCATTATATTATACATTATTCTACAGCTTTATTCAAAAATAGTTATTCTACAATTTCATTCTACAACGTTTTATTATTGTACATTATTATTCTAAACTAACAATGTACAATAATATTATCATTTAAAAATATTAAAATTTTTATTGTTTTGAAATTTTTTTCATTGTAACGGTTAATAATCCTCTGCTGGATTCCTAGATCCTACCATAAAGCAGAGGCAGAGTCCACAGGACTCTGAAAGAAAAAAAAACCGACAAGTTTCATGCAAGAAACCAAAAAAAAAAAAAGAAGTCTAAAAAAATCGCTCTCGAGGTTAAAACGCGGCCTTCCAGCCTGAAGGGGGGTTTAATCGAACGTCCCACCCCTTGGTCCTTGATCTCGCGTCCGATCCCTGGAAACTTCCCGACGCGCAGGATTTAAATCGACCGTCGATCTCTCTAGAGGGGATACGTGGTTGCCGGGGCCCCGGTTTAATAATCAATAATTGTGTGTGGGGGGGAAGGGCCCGGGGCTGCACGTGTGCGGACCGTGCCGCGATCGTGCCGGCAAGAACGAGTTGATCTTGTCCGTTGCAGGCAACGTCCGACACGCTCGCCCCTTGGACAATTGTTTGAAGACTTCGAGAGTCTTCTGACTCTCTCCCTTCGGAAACTGCTGGCCACGGCCAGCTCGTTTTATTTGGCAAACACGAGTGGGCTGGGGGGTGACGAATTCTACGAATTCTAGAATATTAAAAGAGCGACGTCGACGACGTGAATTTATAAAAGCGGGGAACATGTGATTTTCATTTTACATCCATGCAATCGTCTATTTAATTTCCCCTCTTCGTTCATTTTAAATTTTAAATGTTTTACGTTTCTTCACCATCGTTCAAACAATTATCATTATTACACAAAAACTAAATTTCCAGGGTTGTCAAGTTACAAGTAACCAATTTTCTAGGGTTGTTTGTTACATATAATTAATACTTATTGGTACATAATACATACAATTAATACTTATTGGTATATAATACATATAATTAATACTTATTGGTATTGATAAGTAACAACGGAATTTTTAAATACATTATCTTTACAAATTATTATTTAAAATTTTTTCATTGTATGAATTTTATTTTATTTTTTTTTTTTTTTTTCATTCAAACTCCGCAATATTTATTTTCCATAATGAAAACAGACCAATTGGCAAATTGTGCAATTCGTTTCTTTCACACAGAGATTCCGCGTGCCATTTCCTTCGTCCACTGATAATTCTTCGAATTATTACACGTTGGTTTCATTTGTTCGAATTGTTGTATTTGTCGTTCGTGGCGGAGAGGCAAGAAATGAAAAATCACGTGGTTCGAAAAGAATTCTTCAAGAAGGGTGGGGAGATTGGGAGAAGTCTGGCCCATTTGACAAGAGGAAATCGAGGATAAGCGAGATATCTGGTTTGTTACGACTCCGTCGATAAAGCGACACTTCCGGCCCCGAATGGGCCGCACCTGTATCGGGTGACTAATCGACCGCCGTCTGCAAGATGTTACTCGCCTTCGTCTTCTCTCTCTCTTTCTCTCTCTCCCCCTTTCTCTTCTTTCCTTCCCAAGCCATTATCACGTGTTTCAGTTAATCACAAAGTATTGTGAATAATGGCAAACGAAAATAAACTTAAATATCGTTTAATTAATAACAGCATGCGATATTTTTATATTGTAGACACGTGGTCCCTGATGTGAGAAGTTGAGTAGTATGGGGCGATGTGTTTTCAGCGATGAAAACTTTAATCACTGTTACACCTTTCTGTCGAGACGAATTTTATAATATTTTGTACGAGAAGAATTTTATTTCATTTTATTTTTTTTTTTTTTAATGATTTTGTTTTATTTCATTTTCTTCATTTTTTTGTTATATTTTATTTTTTATATTATATTTTATATGATGAAATACAGTGTGTTATAAAAAATGAAATGTGAATAAAATATAATATAGTATAAAAAATAAAATATGAATAAAATATAATATAGTATGGGAAATAAAATATAAATAAAATATAATACAGTATGAAAAATAAAATGTAAATAATATATAATATAGTATAAAAAATAAAATATTAATGCGAATCATATAAAATATAATATAAGTATATATTAATATAAGTATATATTAATAAAATATATAATATAAGTATATATTTTATACGATTATATTTTATATAATATTATAATATTTTATAATATATATATTTTATATTATATTATTAATTAATATAATAATTATGTACTTATATATTATTAATATAATATATATAAAATATAATATAATTTATTATATTTATATTCCGTATTATATATATTAAAATTATAATATTTATAACAAATATAATGTATAATATTTATAATACTTATATATTATTAATATAATATTTTTATATAATATAATATTTATGTTATATTCATAATTTTATTATATTTTATATAATATAAATATATATTATATTTTATACAATAAAATATAAATACATGCCTCACTATTGGCACACCATCTGTCTATTTCATTCAAAGAAAGAACGGAAAAAAAAGAACGAGCGAGAGGAATCGCGGTGAGAGATCGAGAAACGCCGACACGTTCGTCGTGAAACAGCACCACATTGTGAAACCACCAGAGTGGTATCTCGAAGGGTTGTGGTGGATGGATCGGACTGTAACATAGTTCGAATTCGCAACGGAGCGGCCGATCGGTAGCCGGCGATAATGGAGCGAGATTATTCGAAACGGCTCGTTACCTTTACAAATCGAGCCGAGCGATCGGATTCGCGCCGGACGCGCTCGCAACAGGTGAAATTACACGTAGAGAAAATTGCCGATCCTCGCCCTCTTCTTCTTCTTCTTCTTCTTCTACTTTTTCTTCTCCCTTCTCTCGTACCTCTTCCTCTTTCTTTTTTTTTTTTTTTTTT